>NC_027749.1:1926057-1982590 GCF_000695525.1 Brassica oleracea var. oleracea | reverse complement strand
TCGTCGGAAGTTCGTCAGAATGACGTTTCTTGGTATTCGTCAGAAAGTCGTCGGAATTTCTGACGAAATTCCGACGAATTTTTTTTTTCCGACGAAACGATACCGACGGACGGGTTCGTCGGAAATTCTTCGGAATAGACCGATTCCGACGAATTACCGACGATTTCGGCCATCAGAATCCCCCTGTTTTCTTGTAGTGTGTTAAGTATTAACATAGTCATGATTTTGGTTCTTAAATCGAATTATTTAGGTTGATATATTCTAGCTCTATTTTCTTATCTTGATCACCAAACTGAATTTTTATTTTCGGACTGGCGAGTCAGTGACTCGGTGATTAAGTTGGCTTGATATTTATTAATCATCACCAGAGCCGGCCTTGAACGGAAGCGGATGAAGCACATGCTTCCAGCCGCCGAATATTAAATAATAATTCGGCCGCAATTTTGAGAGTACTTCCTCTAGCCTTCATGGTAAGGGTTCCCTTATAAGTTTGGTGAGGTGAAGAGTTCGAACCAACCCAACCACATATTGTTTTTAGCTTGTAGCCCACAGATTTCTAGGACCGGCTCTGATCATCACCAAATACAACCGGTGAAATTCGATACTGAGATAATGAACTCACAAGATTACAAAGTGTTCGTATTTAGATAAATACAACACTGAGTTTTGATTTGTTTGTTCCTCTCCATGGTGCAAACAGAAAGAGGGAAAAAGAGAAGTCGCTGTAAGAGACCGGACTCTGAGGAAATGAGGGTGTGTCTTTGGGAATCGTAACACACGATTGTGTTATATATCGCTATTCATACTATTTTTTCATTTTTTTGGACAATATCGCTATTGATACTAAAAACATATACTAACACATTTGATGGATATATATATATATATATATATATATATATATATGGATATTCGATCTTTTGTATAAGCGGTAATTTGAATGAAAATAATGGAGATCGTGTCAGATTTTATGATTCAATCTTCCTCGGAAAATGTTACACATTTATTTCACCCACTCACGTGTATATGTACTACATACATTTACATTAGATCCATCTTGTTAGGGTTTACAGTTACACTTTATATACGGACGAAAAAGGAGAGCCCTTTGAGATATCAACATGTTCGACCATATCAAAGAGTTAATTAAGCGATAACCGAGTGGAAAATATTTATTTGCATTCAATTTTTGTTTATTTAGGAGATCTTGACGTTTTCCATAATGTTCAAATATATATCGAGATTTATAGCCAATATATGGATATTCAAATATATATAAATGCAGACCTGTATACATTTATATATTATAATTATTTTGATATACTACGTACCTAAACAAATGATCAAAACTTGTCTGCAAATGTACATGTATATATAGTTGGCGGTTGGGTGGCTTTAATAAAAATAAGATACAGGGAACAATGGATAAATACTAAAGAGGGAAACCCTATCATGCATGATTGCAGCCTGCATGCGCAATTTGTATGATTATAATGCAGACCAAATCATAACATTTATGTGTGCAAAAAATACATATCCTTCTCATATATTTAGATACATGTGGATGTATATATACATTGCTTTTGAGGTGATATGACATAAGAAACTTGTCACATCAAGACCGTCTGATATATTAATAAGACACAGTTTTCTGTAAAACTAAAACTAATATAAAAATATCAAAACATCAAGTATTTTAAAACATTTTAAATTTTCCAAAACATCATCTATTTTGAAAAAAAGGAGTAACAATTAGTTTATTGGAACACTGATCAAGAAACGATAGCGTCCCTCCCTCTTTTGAAGTTTCATAAAACTTTCGTGTACTTTAAGAATTTGTGTTTATTATATACACTTTTATACATGAACGAGTTACGTAGATGTATAACTTTGAAATAATGTGCAGAATTTTCTTCATGGAAAATGATATATGCATCGTCTTATATAACGAGTCACGACGATGATACATACACGTCTTTCTTGTTAACAACAATCATGGATAACACTCAAATCTTGATGAAGATGTCCCCATGCGAGTGATTTGATGTGATCTTTGTATCCCTTTAACCACGTCGCTAACATATATATAACTCATGGATGCAAGTTGATATTTGCTTTAAATTAGCATTTCAAGTCTCAAACACAATTTACATTCAGTATTGTACTCTATCGAGAGGGAGAGAGATAATCACAACCGTTGATTGGAATTTGAGTATACGATCAACAAAATGTGCTATTTAGTGAAGAGACAAGTGAATGGGAGAAAATTTATCAATATTTCCTAATTTGAGGTGAATGGGGTTTGCGAAGAGGGAATGAGATAAAGAGCTTGAAAATTGAGAAGTCAGAATAAGAGCACACAAGTGGTGACATCTTTAAAGAACCAAAGAGAAACTCATGTTCATATAAAGTAATTCACATCTTTATTAGTTATTACTTTGGTGAAAGCTACTTTCTCAATCTGCCCTAATCTTAAGTCTTAATGTGAAAGTTTGAAACCCTAGCCAACTCTGTTAATTCTGATTTTAAAACAAAATTATGTAAAATCTATAAAGGAATGAGAGGGTTTGTAAGATTTACAACATTAGATGCAGCCTGTAGAAAGATAGTCTCGTCGGCGTTGCTCTTTTAAAAGATTATTGTCTGCAATAGTGCAAACTATACTTATTTATAAATTAATACGATTACAACAATTTATTTATTGTATCGGCCAGTGACGTCCACTTATTGGAAAAATATAAATATTAAATATCTTGTATATTAAAATAGAAGTAACAACTTTGATTTATGTGTGATCTTTTAAAAAATAGATCTAATAGACATATTCCTAAAAATTCATGTTACATTTAATCTCTAATCTTATCATTTAAATTTTGGGTATACCAGAAATTTTTATTGGGCTCTCAATAATTGAATTTAAATAATAGATGATTCATTGGATTTATAGATAGTATAAATTAAGTAAATATAATTTAATGTTGTAATACTATACTTCCATATGTTAATTATTTAAATATTTGTCGATGTTAACTTTTAAAATTATAAAGATTCTTTTTTAAATAACTAAAATCATATTATCTAACAATGATTAATCTTTAATACCTTAAACCAATGAAAACAAATTTTAAACTATATAGTTTATTTTAAAATTAAGTAAAAACTAAATGTTATTTACTTGATAATATAAATCTATGAAGCGAAAAGTTTAATTTTTTAAAGACTTTCTAAATTTGTGAAATGTTACGATATCTTTGAATATGACAATAAAATAATATTTTACTAATCTTTTATATATAAAGTTATGATTTTAATAATGAAATAATTATCTGAAAATATATATATAGAAGAAGATACAAATATATGTGAAAGTTTGAAACAATCTATTCAATGAAAAAAATATACCGTAAACTTATTATGTTTTAAAAATTGATAGACACATATATATTATAATATATACCAATTTAGAATTGAAAATAAAATATTTTTATAAAAATAAATGAAAACAAAAACCAACCGAGATCTAGTATACAATTCTTAAATTACATATATTTTTATCCGCACCAAAAAATATCTTTATTGCATCACCAACCTAACCCCTTATCATATGATGATCACCTTTCTTTTTCTTTTTCCTTTAAAACTATATGCACATTCACAGACATACATGTATAAATATATATTATATCTGCCTCAAAGGCACTAACATTTTCACAAATCAAACAGACATAAAAGTATGAATAATAATATGAACCCATCTCTCTTCCAAAATTACACTTGGAACAACATCATCAACAACAACAAGAGTGATGATCATCATCATAACGATCCAATCGGTATGGCCATGGACCAACACACCCACCTCCACTTCTTCAACCCTTTCACTTCATCATCTTCTCATTCTCATTTCCCTCCTCTCTCTTCTTCCCTCGCAACCACCACCACTCTTTTCTCAGGAGATCAAGAAGAGGATGAAGACGAAGAAGAGCCTGTGGAGGAACTAAGTGCTATGAAAGAGATGATGTACAAGATCGCAGCCATGCAGCCCGTCGACATCGATCCAGCAACCGTCAAGAAACCCAAACGCCGTAACGTTAGAATCTCTGACGACCCTCAGAGCGTGGCGGCGAGACACCGCCGGGAGAGAATCAGTGAGAGGATTAGAATCCTCCAGAGACTTGTGCCAGGTGGCACCAAGATGGATACAGCTTCAATGCTCGACGAAGCAATACGCTACGTTAAGTTCTTGAAACGGCAGATCCGGCTTCTCAATAATCCTCCGCCGCCGCAAGATCAAGCTTCTCAGGCGTTGAAGACGTCATGGATTTCGCCGCCGCCACCGTCAGATTTCGGCAGTGAAGGAGGAGGAGGTGAACTGATTTAAATCAGGTTACATTTCCATTAATAGTAACTAAATTATGTTATAAAGTGTGAGTAATGGTGCAATTATGGAAAGTGTTTATATATAAAAATGGATACGAAGTAAGAGTTTGTTAGGATGTATTATATATTGTTGTTGACCGAGAAAAGGTTGTGGAATAATCATAACGGTTAGGTTGAGTTGTGTTGTGTACCACCATATATATTTATATATTTATGTTATCTATCATTTCGTATATATAATAATAAGGTCTTGATTTGTAGTTTGGTTGTATGCAAGTTCTGGCCGGGCATTTTTCGGGAATAAAAACCATGACGCCATGAAAACTCTATTTAAATAGTGTTATCATTACTGTGGATTTTGTCTTTGTATACACACAATGTATATATTTGCATTATATATTATAGATCGAATATGAATAATGAGTGTACTTCATTGTTGCATCGCTCACACATATTCATCTCTTTTTAAAACAAGGGGCACATCCATCTTACATGCAGATACACCTCAAACTGATCACGTTACTGTCATTTGTTTGCGTTTAGCCGTTGAGAAATTACCTGCATATATATATTCAGTTTATATATGTATGCGTGTATCATGCATATATAATATGGACCAATTAACAATTATTCAGTACAACAACCTTAATTTTATGACAAAGTTATTCTAGTTAAGTTAATATGCAAAACTAATAATCTAATAGACAAAACCTATTCAATTATACTTTTGGTTTTGGTTTGTAAAATCTCTCTATGTAAACATAGTATCTATTAACATAGGCTCAAATGATCATTCATAATGAGAATGTATATAACCTTGTAAAACCGACATATGTTTAGTTTTGATAATTAAAAACACGTCTACGAGTTTACTATTATCATATTCAGCCCTTGAAATGAAAGCTTGTTATATATATATATATATATATATATATATATAATCTCATGTAAACGGTTATGGTTGTCGATATACGTACACATAACTAGATACACCACATATAAAAGGAGCATATTTTGGCACATTTATATAGAGGATGGCGCATTTGATCAAAAAAAAAATATAGAGGATGGCGCAGAGAAAATGTACTTGCTCGTTTGTCTTTCGAATTTATGAATCGAAGTCCAATTAAAACAGTTGCAACCTCATTTACCTTCCCAAGAGTAAAAAAAGAAAACCTTTGACAAGAAACAAACATTAAAAACTAGAGCATTGCTCCATACTTGTTGGTCAGAAAAAAAAACTCAAGAGAAAGAGAGAGACCAAACATATGCTCTTTGTTTACTTCACTTCGATATTTCCGCTGACTTTTGTGTCTCTTCACATTCATAGGTTTCATTAAAGACACAACGAAGTGTCAGTGAGATTCATGGAAACGCCTATCCTTCTTGCTACGAACTCATTAAATTTTCTTTATTTAATTTTTTGACCTTATACATTGATACTTACATATTCATACCCTAGAGATAAAAAAGGAGCTTGACGATTGTTCAGAAAAAGTGTTTTGAGCAGGTGTATATATAAATATATATTTTTTAAAACTATCGAGCTTAATTATCAACGACTGAATGAGCTCGAGCTATGCATCAATACTCACTAAATAACCATCGATATATTCCTATTTTTCTCAATTAGTTCGATTATACAGGTTTCAATTAAGATATAAAAATAACTTACATCATCAACCAATTTTCTATTGACTAATTGTAGTTCTGTGAAAAAACTATATGCACTAGAAAGGCTAAAAAGATGTCCACAACATTTATTGCATCACTATTTTATTATTTCAGCCCATGAAAGGGAGAACCAAAAGCTCAGAAAGTAACTAATGGGCTTACCTTATTGCGTTTTTTCTTAATCTAGATTCTCGCTTACCCGACCCGACCAAAAATGGGATCGTCTGCGAATACTGAAACCAACGACAGCGCCTCGTAACCGTCGTCGAACCACAAGCCTACTAGACCCGTGTTCTACTAGACATCTAGAATCACATAAAGGAAACATTTCTGTTAATGTTACATTACGCTAATCCTGGTATACTCATATCTCCTTTATATAAAAGTTCACTTGTAAATGTTAAACTGTACTTGAAGCAGCTCCATTGTTTTTTTTTTCAGAAATGAAGCAGCTTCGTTGTTTCATCTTTCTACTGCGACTTTATGTCTTTCAGACCTTTATATATAGTGTAGGAGTAGTGTAGGCTTTTCAGATATAACGTTGACTTGACTGTGACACCGTCAGTTTCGAAATAATAAAAATAATAGGATAAATAATAAATTTTGAAATTTTCATTTATAAATATTCGAAAATCAATGTATACGTTGGAAATCTAATAAATAAAATAAACATCTATAAATAACAACCTAAAGTCGAAAGTCCCAAAATGTATAAATAAACGGAAATGTCTGAAGCTGCTCGAAAGCCCAATTACACCCAAAGCATCAAACTGATGTAATCACTCATGGTTGTCAGTCTCACCTGAAAGGAGAAGGAATGAGGGGTGAACAATAGGGGAGTTGCCCAACGATGTATGGGATGCTAAACCGCAAACCATTGACTCAATTCATAGCAATACAGCTATGTAGGCCTAGCTCTAGCATGAGACAATCACGGTGCCTATTACACCACATAGAACAATCAATATATGACTAGTGCACTAGACATGCTACAACCAATGCAATGATAGTATATAGATACTCTCTATACCTTGCATTCTCCTAATACGGATAATGGTTATACGTATATAACTTTACAAGCGTCGCTAGTACAGTAGTCCACATTGTACCCCGCAAATCAGACGTCATAAGTACAAACGTCTTTGTACCCCCGCAAATCTCCACAAACATGGCAGCCAATACACACGTCTCTGCACCCCGCAAATCTCCTCAAACATGGCAGCCAGTACAGACGTCTCTGCACCCCGCAAATCTCCACACATGGACTCGTATATATAACATATATAATAGTTCTTAACATCAATCATTTCAATCAACTGTTGAACCCTCTATTATCCTATTTCCAGTTTAACAATCAATAACAATAATAAACAAACAAGACTCTCAAATAGACTCGATTCACAGAGACGGATCACGTTTCGAAACTAGACTTTCCATAACGGTAGTACTATACTAGTTCAGGGTTTAATCGGAGTTGCCCTCACCTTAGCAATGAAGAGAAGTGATATATATTAAATCATGGTGCTCAAATAGACTCCAAATCTGAAACTATGGCGAACAATCGAGTCAAAACGCCGTTTGAACGGTTTAAAACGGGTCAATAGGAGTCTGGTCAAAGATCGACCCGGTCAACCATTGACCAAATTGAAATTGATTCAAACCGACTGGTTTTACCAAACCAAATTCCAATTAATTTTAACCGACCGGTTTAAACTAACCAACCCTAAATCAATTTAAACCCGTTAACGAGTTGACTCACCGGTGAGTCACGGCGGTCCGGCGGCAGCAAATCTTCTGAATCTCAGTCACTGGACGCGGTGGGACCCCACTGCGAGAACTCCGCCGTCGAAGTCCACGTGAAAGTAAGGAACGCCGGAGACAGAGAGGGGAGCCACACGGTGCTTCTGTTCACGAAGCCGCCGTTTGTACACAGATCGCCGGATAAGCAGCTGTTGAGGTTCGAGAAGGTTCGGCTGGGGAAGAGTGAAGAGGCCGTGGTGAGGTTTAAGGTGGATGTGTGTAAAGATCTGAGCGTGGTTGATGAAATGGGGAAGATGAAGATCGCTTTGGGGGAGCATCTTCTCCATGTGGGAAGCTTGAAACACTCCTTGCACGTTAGCATCTGATGTGATAATAAGTGATGACTCTGTTTTTATTGTAATAAAAAGAAGTAAAACTTTTTGCTGTCTCTATTCATCTTCTCACTCACGCCGCCGTCTATTTAGTAACGTTCGACATAAACACTAATCGTGTTGTTGGACGACTTTCGTGGAATCTACTCTTTTGTGTTAGATTCGGTGCTTTTTGGTGGTAGTTATCATCTGTCGCGTTGACATTTTAGGAGTTGAAGAGGAGATGTCGCCTGAGGGAGATTCGGTTCTTTTTGGTGTTAGTATCATTTGTCACGTTGACTTTTTTTTTTTTTTTTTTATCATTTGTGGCGTTGACTTTTTAGGAGCTGAAGAGGAGATGGTGGCTGAAGGAGTTGTCACGGTGAAGAGGCAGACACCACTGTCATCGCGGAGTTGGATATCCATAGACGCGACGGGGAAAAGAACGGTGCTTGACGAAGACAAATACGCGATCATGCAACGCGTTCAGATCCATGCTCGCGATCTCCGGATCCTTGACCCGAACCTTTGCTATCCTTCTACTATTCTAGGTCGAGAGAGAGCCATTGTTGTTAACTTGGAGGTTGGTGGTCTTGCCACCTTTTGTTTTCTCCTCTGTTTTTTACGTTACTATTATTATATGTCATTGGTTCATATCATTTGTTTTTGGGTCCGATGCAGCATATCAAGGCCATTATCACTTCTCAAGAGGTCAGCCAGACACTTCTCGGTTTACTTTTGACTTCTTTCTTGTTGCCTTGTAGCTAATTTGGACACAAACACTACAGTTCAAAACATAGGCGAGATCTTCTAACATACACATCCTTATGTGATAGTTATACTCACCCTTATACTTATAACAGTTTATTTCCTCTTGAAGTAATGATGTGATTGGTTTGGTTATTATTTTCCTTAAAAATGATACAGGTTCTGATTAGGGATTCTTCAGATGTAAATCTTATACCCGTCTTGGAGGAGTTTCAGAGACGCTTGCCTGTTGTTCAAGGAGATGCTGAAGCGGGTGAAGAAGATGGTATTCTTGATCTTTATCAGCCTACATAAGAACCAGTCACTCTTTGTCACATGTGGACTTTTAAATGTATGAGTGTTATAACTATTTAGAATCACCGTTTGAGTTTCGGGCGCTAGAGGTGGCTTTGGAAGCTATTTGCAGCTTACTAGCTGCAAGGACAATGGAACTAGAGACTTCTGCTTATCCTGCTTTGGATGAACTAACCTCGAAGGTAGTTAACTTCTTAGTGGTTATTTATCGCCATCACTTATCTATATTCTAGTTACATCTTACCATGAGCACAACTTTTCATTTTGTAGATAAGTAGCCGTAACTTGGAAAGGGTTCGAAAACTGAAGAGTGCCATGACAAGATTGACAGCTCGGGTCCAAAAGGTGAGTAGGCAAATGTTTATGGTTTAAGCCTCATGACAATTAACTGCGTCTTAAAGTGAGTCACACACTCATCTTATTCTGCTTCATACACTTTTGAGTCTAAGTTATATTTGAAATTATTATACTAGTGAAGAATTAAAGCTCCAGCATCACTTGTTTGTAGGTAAGGGATGAGCTCGAACAATTGTTGGATGATGACGATGATATGGCTGATATCTATCTTTCAAGGAAGCTTGCTGATGTATCTTCATCAATTAATGTTTCTAATGAACCCCTTTGGTATCCTACGTCACCAACAATAGGTTCCAAGTTTTCCAGAGCAAGTAGAATGAGTTGGGATGATGAAATTGATGTTGAAGAACTTGAAATGTTGCTCGAGGTTTGTTTGTTGCATGGATGGTGTCTACATGTCTGCTTTCAGCTACATATCGAATTTAAACAAGCATTAATTTGATATTTGTTTTAACAGGCTTACTTCATGCAAATAGACAACACTTTGAACAAATTAACCGCGGTATTATATGAAATGTTTGCTTCTGTTCTTGCTCATATTTGTGAATCTCTGTGATATTTCTAACTAGAAAGTATAACTGAACATGATGCAGCTACATGAGTATATTGATGACACAGAGGATTACATTAACATCCAGGTAACAAAACGAAAACCTATTTACCTAAGGATGTTATTGAAATGTAATTTTTTCTCACTGGCATGTAAACTATAATCATTGGGTTTTTTTTTTTTTATTGCAGCTAGACAATCATCGAAATCAACTCATCCAGGTGAGTGAAAAATAGATGAATTGATAATTGAGGCTCTTCATGTGTCTAAACCGTCCTCATAATAATATATGCAGTTAGAGCTTATGTTAAGCTCTGGAACTATATGTGTATCAATGTACTCTATGATCGCGGGAATATTTGGCATGAGGATTCCCAACACATGGAACGAAGATCACGGATACGTTTTCAAATGGGTACTGAACACATTTTCTGAAATAACCGCGCAGAGACTTCATATTTCATATGTTTTTTTTTAACATAAAAATTTCATATGTTTGTTTTTATTCTCTTGGCAGGTGGTTAGCCTCACAGGGACGTTTTGCGTAGTTTTGTTTGTGATTATACTGTCGTACGCTCGGTTTAAAGGGCTTGTCGGATTTTGATGGTCTGAGGGAAGAACATCATACTGTCGTACGCTCGGGTTTTGATGGTTTTGGGGAACACATCTTTTCGTTTCCATGTCGGAAGCTTGAAGTAATCCTTGAACTTGGGATCTGATATGAATGACTGACTCTGTTTTTATATTGTTAAAGATTTTTAGAGTTTTTTTTTTTAAATGAAAATATCTTGTAATAAAAACAAGTAAACTTCGGCTGTCTTTTCATCTTCTCACTCACGCCGCCGTTAGTATAACGCTCGAAACACTAAACGTTCGTCTAGTTGGACGACTTTGGAGAAATCTACTGTTACTAGATTCGCTACTTTTTTTTTTTACGTTGGTTTATCATTCGTTGCGTTGACTTTTTAGGAGTTGAGGATTTGAATCAGAGATGTCGCCTGACGGAGAGTCGGCTACGGTGGATCCGTCGACAGTTGTCACGGTGAAGAGGAAGACAACTAAGCCATCTCGGAGTTGGACATCCATAGACACCACGGGGAAAAGAACGGTGCTTGACGAAGACAAATACGCGATTATGCACCGTGTTCAGATCCACGCTCGTGATCTCCGGATCCTTGACCCGAACCTTTCTTACCCGTCTGCTATACTTGGTCGAGAGAGGGCCATTGTTCTTAACTTAGAGGTTTGTCTTGCCACTTCTTTGTTTTCTCCTCTGCCTTTTTAGTTTGTTTTTATGGTTCATATGTTTGTTTCTGGGTCCGGAATGGTGTAGCATATCAAGGCCATTATCACTGCTCAAGAGGTTAGTCACTCTCAGTTTACTTTTTTTTCTTTAACTTTTTTCTTACTGCCTTGTGTCTAAATTTGAACACAAACACTAGTTGTGAACTTTTTAAACAAAGTAGTTACTTTAGTGTTTGGGTGATCTTCTAACATACGTATCCTTATGGGGATCCTTATGTGATAGTTGTATCAGTTTCTCTCCTGTTTATGTGATAATGAGTTTGGTTTGTTTTTTTATTATAAATGATATAGGTTCTGGTTCGGGATTCTTCAGATGAAAATCTTGTTCCTGTCTTGGAGGAGTTTCAGAGACGCTTGCCCGTTGTTCAAGGAGATGCTGAAGCGGGTGAAGAAGATGGTAGTCTTGATCTTCTTTTTTTGATGCCTAGTGCCTACATAAAAACCACTCACTCTTTGTCACATGTGGAACTAATGTATGATTGTTATTACTATTTAGAATCACCGTTTGAATTTCGGGCGCTAGAGGTAGTTTTGGAAGCTATTTGCAGCGTACTAGCTGCAAGGACAACAGAACTAGAGACTTCTGCTTATCCTGCTTTGGATGAACTAACCTCGAAGGTAGTAACTTTTTAGTGGTTATTTATTGCCATCAGTTATCTATTTCCTAACTACATCTGACCATGAGCACAATTTTTCATTTTGTAGATAAGTAGCCGTAACTTGGAAAGGGTTCGTAAACTGAAAAGTGCCATGACACGATTAACAGCTCGAGTCCAAAAGGTATCACTAGGAAACAGAGTCTATGTTTATGATTTAAGCCTCATGAGAATTAACATTTTTTTAAAGTGAGTCATACACTCATCTTGTGTTGCTTCATATGTTTACTTTTAAGTCTCTAAGTTAATTTATTTTTTTTTTTTTTTTACAATGAGTATTTATATGTAGACTAGAGAAGAATTAAAGCTCCCTCATCACTTGTTTGTAGGTAAGGGATGAGCTGGAACAATTGTTGGATGATGACGATGATATGGCAGATATATATCTTACAAGAAAGCTTGCTGGTGTATCTTCATCGGTTAGTGTTTCTGATGAACCCCTTTGGTATCCTACGTCACCAACAATAGGTTCCAAGATTTCAAGAGCAAGTAGAATGAGTTTAGTCTCGGTTCGTGGGGACGATGAAAACGACGTTGAAGAACTTGAAATGTTGCTCGAGGTTTGTTTGTTGCATGAACGGTGTCTACATATCTGCTTTCATCTACATAAAACAAGCATTAGTTTGATATTTGTTTTAACAGGCTTACTTCATGCAAATCGACAGCACTTTGAACAAATTAACCGCGGTACTGTATCATCTTGTTTTCTTATGTTTTTGCCTCATAGTTGTGAATCTTTGACTCATAAAGTATAATTGAACATGGTGCAGCTACGCGAGTATATTGATGACACGGAGGATTACATTAACATCCAGCTAGACAATCATCGAAATCAACTCATTCAGGTGAGTGAATACATATCAATTGATAATTGTTGTTTTATAGATTGAGTCTCTTTATGTGTCTAAATGAACTGTAACCATATAATATCTGCAGTTAGAGCTTATGCTAAGCTCTGGAACTGTTTGCATATCAATGTACTCTATGATCGCGGGAATATTTGGCATGAACATTCCATACACATGGAACGACGAACATGGATACGTTTTCAAATGGGTACGGAACACATTTTCAGAAAGAATCGCGCAAGCGCAAAGATTCTATTTCTTACGTTTATTTTTTCTCTATGATCAATTGGCAGGTGGTTAGCCTGACAGGGACATTTTGCGCAGCCTTGTTTGTGATTGTACTGTCGTACGCTCGGTACAAAGGGCTTGTGGGATCTTGGTGGTCCAAGGAAAATAAACAGGATTGATCGTAAGATTTTGATTGTAAATGCATGCTGTGTAACTGTTCACTCTTTGAAATATACGATGAACGATTAGGCGGATGCATGGTTTCATTACACACTCTTACATACGTTACATTTGATGAATAGTGTTATGTACAGGTTGACATTTTCGATATAGGTATTGAATAGGCAATTTTAGGTATCAACATACACTTCATCAAGTCACTGATCCACAAGACATGAGCAAGATGCTTTCTGATGAAGCTGGAGCATTTTCCGACAACAAATCCTTAGCGCTATAAAGCTTTGATTGGACACTCAGCAATCTTTATTATTATTTTTTATAGCAGTTTCATATAATATAAAACTTTAACTGTCAAATTTATAGTTTAAAAATATTTAATTTAATTATTAATAATTTATTTTTGGTTATTTTACAAAAATTTACAAAAATATGATATATTTGGATTAAATTTTAGTGGAGTCTAGGTATTTTAGGTTTTTTTTCTTCTAAATAACCGGACTCTTAGATTGACCAGAATCTACTATGGACTCGAAAATTAAATGTATTTTATTGTTTATTTTAGTTAAGATCCGAATCGATCTGAATTTGAAAGGATTTGGTTAAACTCAAACCAAAAAAATTTCAATATCTAGTTAGATCCAAAAATATCGAACTTGAATGACCCCAAAGAAACCGATCCGAACCCGACCCAAAGATCGGAATCCCCCGCTTAGCCAAGTTATTGAATCAAGTCAAAACGCACAAGGTGATTGTAACTACTGTTATTTCTAAACCGAATTAATGGAACCAGAACAAACCAATTTTAATTAGCTTTATCTGATCCTAAACCGAATCGAACCGAGTCAAATTTAGCCCAGCCTCCAGGGAGGAAGAAGAGAACATGACTCGTCCGTCCATTTTCATCATCAATTGCCAATAGAACTCTCCCTCTCTATATTCGATCCTCTGTTTCACGATCCCGAAACGACCTCCACTCTCTCGGATCACACCAGGTATTTCAATTTTCTTTTAGATTATGATTATTCACCATACATCCGATTACCTTTTTCTTCATTTTTGTTTGTGTGTGAGAATCTCTAAAGTCGGCACCTTTAGACTCTGTTTTGTCTCTGTCTTTCGTATATGAAACTCTTTGTTATGTGAAAATGGATTAGTCCTTGTTTAGATCCTTAGAAAGCCCTTGAGGTTTTTATATTATTAACTCTTCTGAAAATTATAGCTCAAAGCTCTGTTTTTTTTTTTTTCTAAGCTCAAGATGGATGCTACTAAGGATGATGACTTCACATTCTCAAGGGTGAGTTTGAATTCGTTTCCGAGGTTATAAAACATGAAAAAGTTTCAGACTTTATGATGATTGATTATAGTTTGTCCTGTTTTAAAAGGCTGTGCCATCAGAGAGCGAAGCATCTCTAGAGGCAAAAGATCTCGCATCACGTGTGGACTCTCTCACCCTTAAAGATTCATTACATCCTCAACGCAGCAACAAGCCTCTGTCTCAAGTCCCTCCCAAGGAAAAAACAGTTGGTTCTTTGTCCTTCACCGTGACAGACTCATCCTCATCCTCTTCATCAAAACCCTCCAACGAATCATCATCATCCGACATTCTCAAATCTAGAAAGCCTATAACTCGCACCAAAGTCCCGTTCGAAAAGGGTTACAGCCAAATGGACTGGCTCAAACTCACAAGAACGCATCCCGACCTCGCAGGCCTTAAGGGGGAGTCGAACAGGAGGCTTATATCGATGGATGAAGTGAAGAGGCACAACAAGACGGGAGACTCGATGTGGACTGTGTTGAAAGGACGTGTGTACAACATAACGCCTTATATGAATTTTCATCCGGGAGGTGTTGATATGTTGATGAAAGCTGTTGGGAGAGATGGGACGTTGTTGTTCAACAAGTACCATGCTTGGGTGAGTTATGATATCTTGCTTGAGAAATGCCTTGTTGGAGTTTTGGATGATGCCAAAGTGAAGAAGCAAGAAGGGTGATGGATTATATCATATATACTCGGTGTTATAGAATTATTCTCAAGTTAAATAAGAATAAGACATTTTTTTTGAGTGTTTGATTCTTAAAATGAAAACGCTGATCACGATTATGTACTGTGCTTTAGACTTTTGCGCAAACTCTGATTCCCATACTTTGTTTTCTACACAAGAAGAAGGGGCAAATCAGACTTTTCCTAAAGAAATTCTTGTCTCGCCAATCAGAGCCCTTCTTTCTGACAGGGACCAGGGGTAGTTAAGGTATTCAAGAAAAAACCATGACTGGTCTCGGCGACAGTATTATGATATTCTTACACTTTTAACATTTTTGTTGCCAATAATCTAGTTTCTTGTTTATTCGACACCTATTTGGCTGTTTCTTGAATTTAATTGGCTCTTCTTCTAGTTTTCTCCTTTGAGTCTTATATCTGGAGGCCAAGTTTCAGATCCACCAGGTATTCAATTCTCTTCTTCTTCATTCTTTCTGATTCATTTTGTTTTAATGTGATTTCAAATAGTTAATGCATTTGCTTGGTCAGAGTTCATGAATCAGAACGTGTGGATGTATTGTATCTCAGAAACTTGCTGATACTAGTATGAGTTGTATTACTATTGTTTTTCTCCTTGCTTCCTATAATCAAAATCTTCCAAGTCAAACCTCTGAAAACGAAATTTTTCCTCAGATATTTTGGATCTTGTTTTGTGTTGGATCTTCAATCATGTTTCTAATCAAGTATTTTATTAGGAAAAAGAGGAGTTGACTTTGGAGTTTCTGATGCATCTTCTCATGTGATTTTCACTTTTTCTTTCTTTTTATTTTCTGAAGTTTTGGGGAACACTACAGAGGATGTGAGGACATGATATGATTTACACATCAAGTACCATTGTCCAAATCTATTTCTTTATGTGAACTATGTACAAATTTTTACATCTCATCTTACTTAAGTAAGGCTCCACAAGTCATTTGGACCTTGTCTTATGTAACTTTCAATCTTGTGCACCTCACTTCAAATGCTTTCTTGCTTCTATGAACTTATATGCCCTCGTTTAAGCTCTGTTTGTGTCGTATCCTTATGCCACATTTGGATTTTCACCTGTTATTGCATTCAGTTACACAAATGTTCTTTGCTCTTTATGCATCTCGTTAACCGTCTTGTTTGATGCTTTCTGGATTTTGGTTCAGGTCATTGCCTTTCAGCTGAAGATGGACAGGGCAGACACATCTGGCTTTGTGAGTGGTGGAAGTTCATTATCTCTCAAGTCTTTCCACTATATGCTTATATCTACAAGTGTCATGCACTAAGTGGTAGCTTCTTAGGAGTTGTATATCTACTACACCCTTTTCATCTTCATATGAATCCGAATCACGGTGGAGATCCTCTCTCTAATGCCACCGGCATCAATTATATGGGAGACTCTCAAAGCCATTTTTGTTCTGATGTTTCTAACTGCACTGATGATAGCTGCCGCTTAGTCCTTGGACTAGGTCCAACATCAGCTCCATACTGTTTCACCAACAAAAGTTATGGCTCTAGATCCACTCAAGAACTCCCATCATCACAAGGTGGTTCAGCTCTTCAACTTGGTCTTCCAGACACTCTAAGTGGACTTGATTCCTCATCGTCTACATATACTAGCAGACAATGTGTGGATGAAGGTTCTACTTCCGCAAAGAGATCATCAGGTGGCTACATGCCACCACTCCTGTTACATCCAAAGACGAATAACGTTAGACGTTGCGGGTTCATCAAGGGGTGTGACAAAGCAGCGCGGGGAAAATCAGGTCTCTGCATAAAACACGGTGGTGGCAAGAGATGTGTTATAGAAAGCTGTGCGCGAAGTGCTGAAGGACAAGCTGGTCTTTGTATATCTCACGGTGGTGGGAGACGCTGTCAGTTTTCTTCAGGGTGTGATAAAGGAGCTCAAGGGAGTACTAACTACTGCAAAGCACATGGAGGTGGGAAACGCTGTATATTCTCAGGGTGTGGTAAAGGAGCAGAAGGGAGTACTCCTCTGTGTAAGGCGCACGGTGGTGGGAAGCGTTGTATGGCTGATGGAGGTGGGGTTTGCTCTAAGAGTGTGCATGGTGGGACTAACTTCTGCGTTGCTCATGGTGGTGGGAAGAGATGTGTTGTGTCAGGGTGTACTAAGAGTGCTCGTGGTCGCACTGATTGTTGTGTTAAGCACGGTGGTGGAAAGCGGTGTGTGGTTGGTGAGTGTGGGAAGAGTGCTCAAGGGAGTGGTGAGTTGTGCAAAGCTCATGGCGGTGGGAAGAGGTGTTCTTGGGGAGGTGGGGGATGTGAGAAGTTTGCTAGAGGGAAGAGTGGTTTGTGTGCTAAGCATAATAGTGTTAAGGAGAAAGGAGGAGATGGTGGAAGCAAGAGTGGTTTGATTGGACCGGGGTTGTTCAGTGGCCTTGTTATTGGTTCTAGTTCTGATCATTCTCAGTCTGAAGTTAGCGCTATACAGTTGGAGAAAAGGCAGAAGATGATGATGATACCGATGCAGGTTCTTGTGCCTTCATCAATGAGATCTATGAGTGATTCACATGAAGGAGAAACAAACGTGTTTGACTTTATGATTCCGGAGGAGAGAGTTCATGGTGGTGGGATGATGATGTCTTTACTTGGTGGCAGCATGAAACAACCTTCCACTGATGGAATCTGAGAGCATTCTCTTTGTTAAGTGTTACCTGCTCAGAACAAACTTTTGTAAAGCTGTAAATGTGTGTGTTTGTAACTGGTTATGTTTGGGCCTTTGGTGGGCTTCTTTATAACTTACCAATACAATTGTTCAACACAAATCTACTGTTTATCAACACAAATCTACTGTTTATAGCTTCATTTGAAATTTACTAACTTCTGTGAAGTTTTTTTTTTTTGAACAACTTCTGTAAAGCTGTAAATGTGTTCAAGTGTTTATTGTGTTTTGTGTTTGTAACTGGTTGTGTTGCTCTTTTGTTTGTCAACTAAACCCAGCTTAATCTGGGCCTTTAGTGGGCTTCTTTATAACCACCAATACAATTATTCAACCCAAATCTACTATTTATAGCTTCATTTGAAATTTATTTTATGAATATTTTGAGAGCCACAACAACTCTCAAGAGAGGAGAGCAACATAAAGAAGATAAAGTGATAAGGAATGACTCCAACAAATAAAAGACAAATACTTATGTCATAATCTTTCAATATAGTCCCCATATTTTAAAGTTATCTTACTTCTCTGACATACAAATCAAAACTCTTTACCAACGAGAGCAAACAAAGAGAAGACAAGAATGGAGTTTCGTGGAGATGCCAACAAGAGGATTGCTATGATATCAGCTCATCTTCAACCTTCTTTCACTCCTCAGGTTTTTTCCTTTACCTTTACTTCTAAGTCAAGGTATCTTATTTGATTCTTCAATGCTTTGTATATTAGCATTAAGCTTCATCAAGGTTCTTTTGTCTTCTTCCTGGTCTGAATAATCATTAGATGGAGGCCAAGAACTCTGTCATGGGACTAGAAAGCTGCAGAGCGAAAGGAGGGAACCCAGGATTCAAAGTAGCCATTCTTGGAGCTGCAGGTGGAATAGGACAATCACTATCCTTGTTAATGAAGATGAACCCTCTCGTCTCTTTACTTCATCTCTACGATGTCGTCAATGCTCCTGGAGTCACTGCTGATGTTAGCCATATGGACACTGGAGCCGTTGTACGTACCTCTCATCTTGACTTCTTCTTGCTAATGTCTTGAGTAATAACTAATTCTTGATTTTTTTTTTTAGGTTAGAGGATTCTTGGGAGCCAAGCAACTTGAGGACGCCCTAACTGGTATGGATCTTGTGATCATACCAGCTGGTGTGCCGAGGAAACCAGGGATGACACGTGATGATCTCTTTAAAATCAACGCTGGGATTGTTAAGACACTATGTGAAGGAGTAGCCAAATGCTGTCCTAATGCTATTGTCAACTTGATTAGTAATCCTGTGAACTCTACTGTTGCTATTGCTGCTGAAGTTTTCAAGAAAGCTGGAACTTATGATCCTAAGAAGCTTCTTGGTGTTACTACACTCGATGTTGCTCGTGCCAACACATTTGTGGTAATGATGTCTTCATGATTCCTCACTCAAATCTTTGTTTTGTTGACTTTTATCAAGATTTGATCCAATCTTGTGCAGGCTGAAGTTCTTGGCCTTGATCCAAGAGAAGTTGATGTACCAGTGGTTGGAGGACATGCCGGAGTCACAATCTTGCCACTATTGTCACAGGTAGCATATCAATAGAACACACATGTGTTAAAGAATGAATGAAAAGTCCCATATCGATAGTTGAAAAATTAATCTACTAATGTATACATGATTATTGTCAATTCATATACTTTCAATTGGTTTTAAGTTGAAAATAAATGATAAATCCATTTAACACAAAAAAATGACAAATCCGAATTAAACATGATATCAAAGCCATTCAATGTTGTAGTCATTTTCATTACACCATCTTCTCTACTAATTGATGTTTTTTCATAATTTTTAATTTTTATTTTGCTTCAGGTTAAACCTCCTAGCAGCTTCACACCATCAGAGATTGAGTACCTTACAAACAGGATTCAAAACGGTGGAACTGAAGTTGTGGAGGCAAAAGCTGGAGCTGGATCTGCAACACTTTCAATGGTACAAAGCAAAACCAACTTACTTTTTTAAAACATCATCATAAACTTGGTTCTTCTTTTGAACTATGTCATGAATATATGTGGGATGTACTATTGCTACTATAGGCATATGCTGCAGCCAAGTTCGCAGATGCTTGCCTTCGCGGGTTAAGAGGAGATGCGAATGTCATTGAATGCTCTTTTGTTGCTTCACAGGTGTAAAACGCTATTCAGTTATCCATCTCTCTCTATTCTTTCATTCTCTTAGCGATTTTGATATGTAATGGCTTTGTTTGCAAGCAAAGGTGACAGAGTTAGCTTTCTTTGCAACCAAAGTGCGTCTTGGACGTACAGGAGCAGAGGAAGTGTTTCAGCTTGGGCCCTTGAACGAATACGAAAGGTCTCAAACATTCTCTCTTCAAATAATAACTTGTCTCATAAAAGAAAGCAAAGAGAGATATTAAAATCTTGACTTCTTGAATTCTTTTTTGACAATGTACAGGGTTGGTCTGGAGAAAGCAAAAGAAGAACTAGCTGGAAGCATTCAGAAAGGTGTCGACTTCATCAGGAAATGAAATCAAGAATAATCACAGAGAAAAAATAAGATCTTCTTCGTTCCTAAAATCATAATGATCATGTACTACTACTACTACTACTACTCATCATGCCTATGTCCTGCTTTCTTCTTCTTCTTCAACTTCGTAAAAATTCCTTTTATCAGTCTGTACAACACTGTGTGGGGTCTTAAACGTACTACTTCTCCAAGGGTTTTGATGAAGTGAAGTTTCGACATTACATATGTCAAGAGCTTCTCAAAATGAACCAACGTAGGATTGGACACAAAGCAACATCATTTGACTTTCATCATCAATAAAAAAACATTATATATAGGAAGCAATGTGTATACAATTTCTAAATCAAAATGTAAATAAAACAACATGCCCTGTGAAGAAACCTCGCTGTAATGACAAGTGTGAAGGTGAAAAAAAAAAAGATTGGCTTCGTCCAGGTTCGAACTGGAGACCTGTGATCTTATGCAAATGAAAGATTGTTTCTTTAGATCTTATACACTGTGAATTTACGTTTGAAGATGCTTTTGATTGGTTACTCTGTTCTGTGTTTGTGTCTCTGTGTTAAAGTTCAAAGCTTTGTTTTCTCTCTCTGAGCTCTGAGGATCTTTCCAAATAGTAAAATTAGACCAAATGCAATCAATGTTCTTTGTGGTTTAGGTTCGGTTATGCAAATGAAAGATTGTTTCTTTAGTGAATTTTCGTTTGAAGATGCTTTTGATTAGTTACTCTGTTTTGTGTTTTTTTTTTTTTTGTTAAAAGGTTGAATATGCTTGTTGTGTATAGGTTTCTCCATGGCATGATATACCGTTGACTTTAGGAGATGGAGTTTTCAACTTTATAGTTGAGATCCCTAAAGAGTCTAAAGCCAAAATGGAGGTTGCTACTGATGAAGCTTCCACTCCTATTAAGCAAGACACTAAAAAAAGGAAAGCTCAGATACTATCCGTACAACATAAACTGGAACTATGGGTTGCTTCCACAGACATGGGAAGATCCATCACAGGCAAACGCTGAAGTTGAAGGAGCCTTTGGGGATAATGATCCAGGTGAATGAATCTTTGATACTCTTTTTTTTTTTTTTTTTTTTTATCTACTTGAATTTGTACTAAGCTCATTGTTCTTGGTTTTGGATTTGTAGTTGATGTTGTTGAGATTGGTGAAGCTCAAAGGAAGATAGGGGAGATTTTAAAAGTCAAGTCTTTGGCTGCATTAGCTATGATTGATGAAGGAGAGCTAGACTGGAAGATTGTTGCTATCTCATTGGATGACCCAAAAGCTCATCTTGTCAATGATGTTGATGATGTTGAGAAGCATTTCCCGGTACGAGCTAAACCGGACTTGATCTATAGGCCTTATATGGATTTTGTGTTACTGACCTTTATATGTGGTGATATCAGGGTACATTACACAGCCATTAGAGACTGGTTTAGAGACTACAAGATCCCAGATGGGAAGCCTGCTAACAGATTCGGTCTTGGAGACAAACCAGTTATACAAATTTCTCTCGTGGTGCTGCTTCATGTTTGGTACTGAAGAGTGTTTTTTTTTTTTTAATTTCTGACAGGATTATGCTTTGAAGATAATCCATGAAACAAATGAATCATGGGCTAAGCTTGTGAAGAGATCAGTTGATGCTGGAGACCTTTCACTTTTCTGAACAGTTTTAACAAAACCATATCTTGCAGTGTCCAATTATGAGCTCAGAATAATTATCAGACTCAAATTTTCTATTTTTTTAGTCTTTTTGAACACAATATAAAAGGGCATTGTTATTATTAATTTTTTTACTTGAATAAACATAAACGAAAAACAAAAACAACTCATGAAAACTTTTGAGAGAGAGAGAAGTGAGTGAGAATATTCAGAGAGATTCACCATCAATCCATCTTTTGAACATAAGTGAGCATTGGTCTGGATTATACTCAGCTGTGTGTCCTCCTCCCTACACAAATCAAACTCCTCTATATCATTTTTAATTCTGCCAGTAGAAACTCTAGAGAAGAAAGAAGGAAAGGGCTTAGAACTTCTTGCCTTGATGGTTGCAAATGTCATCTTATTTGCATAAGTCCTTGTATATCTACAAAACATACAATTTGGGTGTGTTTAAAGATCATTTAGAACGTTGATAGATTGGAGTTAGAAACAGATGTTTTTGGCTTTGGCTTTACCCAGCGACTTGATTGCTACTCATCATCCAAGGTCTCCAGTCATCAACAATGGAATAGTTGAGAGATTTGATCCATGCTTCAGTTGAAGAGAAAGGTATCATCATATCATGATCACCACTGTTCCCAAAATTTGCAAATATTTAACTTGTGACTTGATCAAGATGCACAAAGAATAACATTTAACTAATATTTGCGAGTCAAAACAAAAAAAAGAAAAGAATAAAGTATAATCTTGCCTGTAGATGAGAGCGCGGAAGCCTTTACGGCTATTATTAACGTGATATGGAATGGCATTGTGAATATCATATGTATATGGTATGTTTTGAGTGTTGCATCGACTCCATTTTCCGAAGCCCTACATAATATTTAACATTTAATTGGTAACGTTGTGTTAAGTTTTTATTTAGAACAAGAAACAAAGTTCACATAGGTACCTTCTTCACGCCTAAAGCTCTGCGTACATTTTCATCATTTGCCCAAAAGGCAGACAGAAAATACCTATAAGTCTGAGAATACAGTAAGTGTTAAAAAATCACAAAGCTATGAATATACAATATAACCAAAAATGAAAAGAAAAGAGAATTAATACAAAGCAGCTAGGAGGAGGCAACGATGATGAATCATTTCTTGAAAACTCCTTGAGTTCTCTTCTTCGACTGGTTCTGATATTTGGTAAGGTTTGTGATATGTCTGATAAGACATAATCTACTTTGCAGTTTGGTAACAAAATCTGCTCTATGTATATCTCTGAGATACACTGAGGACTCAAAAAACAAAGAGACAAGTTAGTTTGTGAAAATGCATGCAGATACCCATGTGGTGTTTTTTTTTTTTAGTTATAATCCCTTACCCGATGATAAGCTAGAAGCCCATTTGAACATTTTGCATTACTTGGATCTACGTTAAAGAATTTGCCTCCACAGTTTCTTTCAAGTGACTGCATATAGTAGTGATGTAAACAAGATTGTAACCAAATGTCTCAAGAATTTCATTATAATGATGATGGTGATGATGAAGAAAAAAAATATATACCTCATGGAGCTCATCTGAAATAAGTCCCATCCGATGCGCAAATGAAACTCTATGATTTGGTTCTAAGTTTGTACGTACTGCAGGGTTTCCAAGAACATATCCCTGCTCAGTTTATATAAATTATATTAAATCTCATCCAAAATATATTGGTATTCAGCCAAAAAAGGAGAGATTAAAGTTTTGCTACCTGAATATTTATGAGTGGTGCGAGACCTTTTTCATTTCCTGTTTTGATATTGTGTAATGTGATTAAAATATTTGATATAAAATATAAGAAACTACCATAGAGGCATAAGTGAGTGGTAAGTTAAAAATACCAAGTGAAATCTGTTGCACAACTCCTGGAACAATCTTCCCGGAATATGAATCTCCACCAACGTAAAATGAATTGGATATAAACTCAGGGTGGTCCACAAACCACTACAAGCAACAACATAGTGAAAAGTTTTAGAAAGTAAACCAAAATCATCAAGAAAGGTATAAGAAAGAGAGAACACTCAACACTCCTAAGGAACTGGTCGATTTGGTGAATTTGTTTGGTGTCGCTCGTCTCAGCAGCACGCCGAGTTTTGGCATAAGAATATCCAGAACCAGCAGGAGATTCCAAATATAAAATGTTAGCCACCTGAAAAAAATTGAGTATACATATTACACATTCTCTTTAGAAGCAAGATGTTGGTATTACAGAGGAAAGCATTATAAAATTGGTAACTAATCTCTCGCCTTTGTCCAAGAAAAAGATGTTAGCTCTAAAGGAGGCAGTGTCCCATTATACTCATCCCCTTTAAAAGCCAAGGGACCTGACAAAAACATTTAAAATTAATAAACAAATCACACAACACATGCATAAACTAAATTATTTAGCACAGAACACATGCATTAATTAGACTTGTCTTCACCCTCCAAACATTATAAAAATCACACAACACATGCAACTAAACTATTTTTTACAGAACACATGCATCAAATACACTTGTCTTAACCCTTACAACATAAGAGAATCACACCATACATGCAATTAAACTATTTAATACTGAAGACATGCATATCAATTAGATGTGTTTAATTAAGCCTTAAAATATAATTTTCAAGATGGGATCCCTAAGTAAAACTAGTTAGTTAGGACTCATTAAATAACATAAATTCAAAAAAAAAAGATTTGTTTACCATTTGCAAAGAGTAAACCACAAATGGAGCTGCATCCAGGCCCACCAGTTAGCCAAATCATGAGAGGATCTTTATCTGGATTTCTCTCTGATTTCACAAAGTAGTAAAAGAGCTCAACATCTCCAGATTCACCAACACTCACATACCTTGTTATATAAAACCACATGCAGCAAAGAAGAAAGAGACATGTCTTAGATTAAGGATTTTTTTATAACAAATTGGAGCGAAGAGATGGACTTTGTTTTACCCAGTCTCGAGCTCAAAAGGAAGAGGACCTTCAAGACCAGGAAGATACTTCACATGCAAAGAAGCATCAACCAAAATCAAGATGCTCAACGGAAATAAGACTAGAAAGTAAAGATTTCTCATTTTCTCCGCTTCTTGGTGTCACTAGCCTTGCATGCGAAACAGTAGCTCAACGAAGCTTGAGCCCAAAAGCGAAGAAAGAAGACTGCGAATTTGAGTGAAGACAAATTAGCAAACGCAGTGCTCGAAACGTGGCTACCGTTTACGTAATAAGCGTGTTGGCGGCTACTTCAGTGTTTTGTTAACCGGACCGGTTGGACCGGTTGAATAGAGGAACTTCAAGGCTCCACAACCAAACCAATGTGAAACGTATAACACCTGTTTAGTCTGTTCTTCGTT
The DNA here is from genome assembly GCF_000695525.1 of Brassica oleracea var. oleracea. Taxonomy (NCBI): domain Eukaryota; kingdom Viridiplantae; phylum Streptophyta; class Magnoliopsida; order Brassicales; family Brassicaceae; genus Brassica; species Brassica oleracea. The sequence continues at coordinate 1,957,038 of NC_027749.1, read as the reverse complement.
TTTTTCTCGTTTGTCTCATCTTTTAACAACCTGATAACAATCAAATTACAATTCGTCCTTATCGTAAGCGACGATTCTCTCACGAGCATAACCGTCATTTTATTCAAACCTTAATCTCTTGTACAATACTCTGTGATTAAGAAGACAAACACAATCATTCTACTAATATTTATCTATTAAAGCAAACCCTGTCAGCAGCTCAGAGTGTTTGATAGATCTTCCTCCAAGTCAACATAAGCAACTCTGTTTCTCCTTTTACCCCATGTCTAATATTGTTTGATCAAACTAATTGCACGTTGCAGATTAATCAGAAGAAAATGGATAAGATTGCTACAGTGAAAGATGGATTTTACATAAATCTCATGAAGCACACTTGTAAGAGAAGAGTTAAACGTAGCAGCTGAGTAATAACATTTATTACATCCAACATTTCAACACCTTCGACATGATCTAAGAACAAAGAAAAGAAAGCAAAAAAAAAACATAGCCTTCAAAAGCCTAACATCCCAAAAAAAAAAAAAAAAAAAAGGTTAGATCTTACTTTCTCAAAGACAATGAGAGTTTGACAAAACTTTTCTCCTCTCTTTTATTACTCTTTTGCCTCTCTAAGAGCATTGCTTGTGTTGGTAGTTCCCAAACCGGTTCCAACAATGTCATTCACACCAGGTTTCGATCTATAAGGAAACAGATACACATAGTCAAAAGCACAACTACAAAGTGTGACTATACGTTTTTGCATCCCATGGAAGAAAGGAAACATACCCGAAAGCTTTGAAGAAACTCGCATAGTTTTGAGCAGTGTGTGAACTACTCCATGAAGGTTGAGCATTACCAGCAAGCTGCGAACAAGAACGTTTCAAGAGCAGATAACAAAAGCAAACACGTTCCATGCCTAGATTCAATAATTAAAAGAAGACCCTAGTGATTGATTCTTATTAAGCGCCCAAACAAAAAAAAAAAGTGAAATGGAGCTCTCTTCTTCAGTCCAACGTTTTTTCCATCAAATTCAACTGCAACTTTCTTCAATTAACAAGAAAAATGCTAACAATCTTAAGATTATTTCTAGAAATGTTCTTTCTCCCTCCTCAACGGTTAATTTACATGATTTGGTGCAGTGAGAGGGAATTTTGAAACGTCTCTCTTTTATAACAAAAGGGTTTATAGCAGAAACAAGAACATTAAGCTTCGTTCACCACAAAGAAAAAACTTATTCCAGAAACAGATCCCCTGTCCGCTGTTTTTATGGCAAAAGCTTCTAGGACATGAAACCAACCATGATCTAACCACCTAACTTCTTAACCCAACTGACCAGAAACAATAAACACTCTTCACTTCTTCACTTCCTCGTAGTCAGCCTCCGGAGTTTGATCACTCCCTCCTCCCTGAGCTCCTCCTCCTGGTGCAGAACCTCCACCAGACATGTGCTCTCCTATCTTCGAAACAGCTTTGTTCGCCGCATCGATCTTAGCCTTAATCTCATTAACATCATCTCCAGCCGAAGCGCTCCTTAGATCCGCCACAGCATCTTCAATCTCCTTGGCGACTTCACCAGGGATCTTCTCTCTGTACTCACCCAAGCTCTTCTCTATGCTGTAAATCGTTGTGTCAGCCGTGTTCTTGGTGTCGATCAAGTCTTTCCTTTCCTTGTCTTTCTGAGCGTGCAACTCCGCGTCTCTCACCATCTTCTGGATATCATCCTCTGAGAGTCCACCAGATGATCGGATCGTGATCTGTTGCTCTTTGCCAGTCGTCTTGTCCTTGGCGGAAACAGTGACAATGCCGTTCGCATCGATGTCGAACGTTACTTCGATCTGAGGGATGCCTCTTGGTGATGGTGGAATGCCCACTAGATCGAATTCTCCTAACAGCTTGTTGTCTGATGCCATCTCACGCTCGCCTTGAAGCACTTTGATCCCAACTTGTGTCTGATTGTCTGCTGCAGTTGAGAACACCTTCAAGACACAGCGAATCAAAATTTTAGCACAAACTTGCATCAATAATCATATGACACGAGTAACCATGTAGGAATGACTTTGCAAGCATACCTGACTCTTCTTAGTGGGGATAGTTGTGTTTCGGCCAATCAACCTTGTAAAGACACCACCAAGTGTTTCAATACCAAGCGACAGAGGCGTGACATCTAGAAGCAGCAACTCTTTGACATCACCACGGAGGATACCACCTTGAAGCGCAGCTCCCATAGCTACAGCCTCATCAGGGTTGACACCTTTACTCGGTGTCTTCCCAAAGATCTCCGCAACAACACTCTGTACCTTAGGGACACGTGTCATTCCTCCAACGAGAAGAACCTCATCAACTTCCTTAGCACTTATACCAGCATCCTTGAGACAGTTCTTGCAAGGCTCACGGGTCCTCTCGATCAAGTTGTTCACCAGAGTTTCGAACTTTGACCTTGTTAGGGTGATGTTGAAATGCTTCGCTCCGGATGCATCAGCTGTGATAAATGGCAGATTGATTTCAGTTTGAGAAGTTGATGATAGCTCAATCTTGGCCTTCTCAGCAGCCTCTCGAAGCCTCTGCAGAGCGAGTCTGTCTCTTGCGAGGTCTATTCCCTCACTGGTCTTGAACTCATTTACCAAGAAGTCTAACAGAGCATTATCAAAATCCTCTCCTCCCAAGAAGGTATCACCATTTGTGGCTTTCACCTGGAAAAAGAAAATCAATTTTAATAACAAGAACAACGGCTCGGATTTTTAACCGAACCAAACTTGCCGGTTAGTTCGGTTGGAAAGTTCGGTAACAAAAAAAAAAATTCGGTTTTCCGGCTAAGTAATCGGTTAGTTCGGTTTTCTAAAAAGAAAAAAATTCAAACAGTACCAATATTATCCGAAATTCCGAACCAAAACCGAACTAACCAAAATCGAAAAACGAGCTAACCGAAATAAACTATCCAAAATCCGAACCAGAATAACCGAAATAACCAAAAAAAATTTCAAATTTTATTCAATTTAAACCAAAAATTCATTACCAATATTATCTGAAATTCTGAACCAAAACCGAACTAACCAAAATCGAAATAACCGAGCTAACCGAAATCCGAACCAGAATAACCGAAATAACCAAATTGTTTCGAATTTTATTCAATTTAAACCAAAAATTTAACCAAACTAACTGCAAACAGAAAATTTCGATAATTTTTTTTTGAAACCGAACAACCCGAGAATCGAACTCGGTTCAATTCAGCAAAATTTTAACCGAGCCGAACTGCCAGAACCAAACTATCCGAACCCGCAGTCCTAACAAGAACAATGCTCAAACAAAACCTGATAACCAAAAACCACTTACCTCGAAGACCCCATTAGAAATCTCCAAAACAGACACATCGAACGTCCCACCACCAAGATCAAACACAGCAATCAAACCCTCCTTATTAGTCATCCCATACGAAAGCGCAGCAGCCGTCGGCTCATTAATAATCCTCTCCACATCCAAACCAGCGATCCTACCAGCATCTTTAGTAGCCTGTCTCTGAGCATCATTAAAGTAAGCCGGAACCGTCACAACAGCTTTCTTAACAGACTTCCCCAGATAAGCTTCCGCCGTCTCTTTGTCACAGGCTGAGTCACACTCGCCAACCTTATCACAAAAGCATATTCATTAGATATGCTTTGCTTTATGCTTTTGCTTTATGCTTTCTAATCATCATTGACAGGTCATTGTTTGGACCGTTAGTGTGACCATCGAACTTTAGTATTTGTACTCTTCCCCTGCATTTGCAGAAGTTTTTAATCAAGAAATATTTCATCTCATAAACCTCTAAAACTCTCTGCTCTATTTCATCAAGGATCTAGTACCTTCGAGGTGATTCTTCTTCCTCAGTAATCTCCTTCTAGGCTAGCTTCACCATTCTTAGAGTTATCGGTTAACTCCTAGTTTGGATCTATCTCTCACACACCTTCACACTGTCTCATTTATCGGTTAACTCCTAGTTTGGATCTATCTCTCACACACCTTCACACTGTCCCATTGGTATCAGAGCACTCGATCCTCGGCGCAGCAATGGTGGAAACTCGTCTCCAAGAACGCTCCTTGACTGAACACGTCGATGAGATCCGGTCACTCCACGAAGTCTTGGCTGCTGAGGTCAAATCTCAGAACGACTCTCTCAACGCTCGCTTCGACAGGCTTGAAGCAATGATGTTCAACGGTAATCATCTTTAAGCACCTGGAAAAGCTCCGATGGACCCCGGACCTTCCCACCCACCAACACCCATCAACCACACCCCTTCCCACCCACCAACACCCATCAACCACACCCCTTCCCGCCCACCAGACCCTCCAGATCTGAACGGTTACCCACGCCGCGGAGATCTGACTGACTACCACCAACAAGGCATCTACGGTCGCCTCACCTCACGTCTCTCGAAGATTATCTTCCCCGCTTTTGACGGTACGGAGCTACGTGACTGGTTGTCCAAATGTGAGCAGTTCTTCGATATCGACGGGACTCCCCCGGAGCTCAAAGTCCGATTGGCTGCTATGCACCTCACCGGCAAGGCCACTAAATGGCACCACAACTACATGAGCACTCGGTATGGCTTGTTCCCCTCTTGGACAGAATATATTGTTGAGATCTCTGCTCGTTTTAGCAAGTTGTTCGATGATCCTCTCGCTGAGCTCGTTGCGCTCAAACAAGGATCTGACTCAGTGATCACATTCCTCGATAAGTTCGAGACTGCTCGGATGAGATTGGTGCTACCTGAAGCTCACGCTCTCAGCATCTTTTTAGCCAACATGAACCCCCACCTTTCCCTACACACCAGACAGTTTGAAGTTACCTCTATAGCAAGCGCTGCTAAGATAGCTTCCCTCCATGAATCGTCCCTGTCCCACATACCACAAAAAACCCGAGCTCCCTTCAATCCATATCAACGCCCTTTCCACAAAAACACCCCACCCACAACCCCCAACGAAGCCACAGATACCCAAAAACCAAACTTTATCCCTCGGAACAACCCTGATAAACCTCCAAGGAAATACTCCTACCAAGAAATGCAGGATAGACGCTCAAAAGGCCTCTGCATGTTCTGTGATGAACCTTTCACCCCAGGCCATCAACTCAAACATAAACGCTCTCAAATTTATGTTATGGAGAATACTGCTGACCGTTGGCTTCAACCCACGCGTCGCCGTTAGGCGCACGCACGATCCTGTAAGGTACCATTTTCATTTCCTTCTGCGTTTGCGGATCGTCGAATTTTCTCCCGATCAGACGCTTTGTTCCGAAGAGCGTGTTCGTTGGATTGGTCACGGCTTGGCGCTTGGCTGGTGTGCCGACGAGAAGCTCTCCCTTGGGGTTGAATGCTACGACTGATGGCGTGGTTCGTGCACCTTCAGCATTCTCAATGACTTTCGGATTCTACATAAACACAAAGTTATTAGATCCAGAGAGAGATCGAGCTCAAGCTCATTGAAGATGATAATCTGTTTTATTCATTATGATTCTGTTACAATGTAACCAACACTCTTAACTAAAAGATCTTAACCGGTTTAAACCACATATAACCGTAACACAATTTAATAATAATCGGTTTAAACCACATATAACCGGATTCTACATAAAGAAAAAGGGATCGAGCTCAAGCTCACTGAAGATGATAATCTGTCTATTCGTTATGATTCTGTTACAATGTAACCAACACTCTAACTATATATATATATATACAAAGGTCTTAACCGGTTTAAACCAGATATAACCGTAATACAATTTTAATTAACAGTCTCGTACCTTCCCCTCCATGACTGCAACGCAGGAGTTAGTTGTACCCAAGTCGATACCGATGACGTCATTCCCCGCAGGCTTTGAGCTGAGTCAATTAGAAGAAAAACTTAATAGCAGAAACACAGCGAGATCTTGGTGTTAGTGAATAGATGGAGAGATGAAGCGATACCTAAATGCTCTTGAGAAGCTTCTCCAATTCTGAGCATGATAAGAGCCGTTCGATGATGCTTTCCCGGTGCTCCAAAGCTGCAACAAAAATTGAATCAGATCAGGTAAGATTGCAATTAAGTAGATGATGATCGTATGAAGACTTACGCATTTGAAAGCTGAGAAAGGAGTGGAAGCGACTTCGCGGCGTCGAATCGAGCGGAGGAGAGCGGCGGTAGCCATGGTTTTGAAGTTCACGATGCGATAGATTCGGTTAGGAAGATGCGAAATGGTGCGATGATTATCCTTATTAGTCCGATAAAGGGTTTAGGGTTTTTGAAGGTACGAAAGTTTCTGTTTATAGAGAAAGAGAGAAGGTTCTAGGCGGTGATGCTTCTCGACGTCGACGATGATAAAAATTATCGGTTACAAAAATGTACACGAAGCTTACGAAACGACATCGTTTAGCCATATTGAGTAGTTTGAGAATGAGATAAAAGGACGAAACAAAACCGTAATCATAACCAAAAACTGAACCGAAATGCAAGGTCGGTTTAGGTTACAAAACCTTTACAGAGCTTTATGAAACGACAGTGTTTGACATATCAAGTAGTTGAATTAAGAAGACGAAACAAAACCGTAATCATAACCAAAAACTGAACCGACCTTAGGCTACCCTTAATCGAGCTTAATGAAACGACATCGTTTGATATATCGAGCAGTTAAATTAAGAAGACGAAACAAAACCGTAATCATACCAGAAAACTGAATCGAAAGGCAAGTTCGGTTTAGGCTACTCTTAAACGAACAAAACCGGTTAAAGGACTCCAAAGTTCTTCTCTCCTTCTTCGGCTATTTATAACTTGATCCGCCCTTTGCGCGAAAAGGTCAGAGACACGAGCTTTGAGATTGGTCTCGCTGACGACTGAGTGTGTGTTCTCTCTCATGTTGGATTCTTTGCAGTCCATTCATTATATTCATCCATTCTTATGATGAACGAGCTTGAACATGAAGTTCCACCTCCACCATAAGCCTTTAACCAAAACATTGAAAGCATAATCATTAAGCCAAAAAGAGCTTACAGTAAGGTTTGAAACAAACAAACCTTAGCAACTTCAGATGTATCTGTTGTATCGTCAGTACTTCTCAAACACATTTTGAGATTATTCCGTTGCATGAATGTAACAGCTCCTATTGGCCTGCTTTCAAAGAAATCTTTACTAACTATCCACAAATCTTCATAAGGAAAATTAAAAAAACTTACCTCAAACCAGCTGCAGCACTTTGTAGACTAAGTAGCTTGCCTAGCTCATCGCTAAGTTCATGGTTACCATCTGCACGCATTCCCTATACCATAAAACAGAAGTTCAACTCAATCAATGATTTTTTTTTGAAACAAGAGGAGTTCGATGCAAAGGGTTACCATGCATTCTCCATAAAACCCTCTTCCCAATCTGATCTTGAAAGCTTTACTCTGCTTCAGCACTCTCTTTGCATCAACAAGCCGGGATGAAAAATACGAGTTCCCGTTAGCAATGAGGTCCTCTGAACTCATCCTCAACAACTACAACATAGATACATGAAATGATTCGCTGAGGAATGATACAAGGACATGCTCAACATTTCACAAAACAAAGTAGGCCTGGGATTTTGAACCAAACCGAACCCGCCGGAACGAAACGAAACGAACCAAAAATTTTGGTTAGTTCGTTCGGAAATTCGGTTCGATTCGTTAAGTTTTCTAAAAAACTCCGGTTTTGGATTTCTTTAAAAAAAATTATTATACCCCCACCATACCAAAAGCACAAAATAGAGTAACCGAACTAACCAAATTTCGAACCAAACTCATCAAAATAACCAAAACTATCTGAATTTAACCTATTTTAATAAAATTTTAACAAAATTTAGCCAAAATATAACCGAGATCAAAACTTTGGTATGATTTTTAAAAATCGAACTAACCGAATACAGAACCAAATTTTATTTTGGATTAACAGTAAGATTTAGGTTCAAACCGAGCTACCCGAACCGAATAACCCGAACTAACCGTACCAGAAGGCCTAAAAAAAAGCATCGAACCTGTTCGTACATGTGCGGATTCGTGATGCAGTTAACCTTTGAACGCCACTCCTTAAGTCCGAAGCTGAAAGCCTTGATATCTGGTAATCTCCATCGTCTAAGATCAATATCTTCAATGTAATCAAGAACTGATTCAACTCGAGTTCTGTCTCCATCATCTAACAAACTGATAGGTTCCCCCTAAAGCACATAATACTGTTCACATTAGATACCAATCAAAGCAAGAGTCATTACCAAATCATTACCATTATCCTTTACTAACCTCTGAAGAAGCGAGTTTACTTGAGAAGTATTCATACACAGCCTTCGAACTACTCTTGTAAACATCCACATTAACCTTAAACCTCTTCTTGACTGAGCCCAGCTTCGAAGCTGCTGACTTTCGATGATCAAAACATATGATCCTAAACACCCACAAAAAAAAAAAAAAAATCAAAGATTAAACACTAAAGATCTAAACTTTAAACACAAAATGTTAACGAACATACTCGCAATCTCTTGTGTCGGCGAAGTCTTTAAGAGGAATGAAATCGAGGAGGTAACACCTCTCGAACCCTTCCAAGGAGAGATCTTTGGCACTAAAGGGTACGACGGAAGAGAAGGGCAAGATGAGAGAGGGAGTGCGGAGGCGATAGTGGTAGAGATGAGCGAAGAGAGCTGAGTAAGCGCCGGAGAAGGAAGGGTAATTGTATAGCACCAAGTTTGGGACTTTCTCTTCAAGCGCGTTGGATATGGCTCCGAGCGCCGCGTCTGATCGGAAACTCCGAGAAGCCGAGAAACGAAGCCTGTACGACGGAAGAAATCGCCGGAAAATCATCTCCGGCTGAGATTTTTTTGAGAGGTTTTGGTTTTGTTCACGACGGAGAGAGATTTTTGAAGCGGATAAATTGCATCGAAGGACTCAAACTTTATATTTATTCTTAATTGACCTTTATATTTGTTAAATAGTTTTTAAGCCCTTGATGTTATTCTCTTTATTGACATCAAACACAAAAATGAAAAGCATGACATATAGAGAATTGCAAGATCCTAAATCTTTACAGAAAGGATAAAAGACCATGAGCGAGAGTTCTTTTCTTCATAAATACAAATTTCAAGAACTGTTTGGTAACTTGCAAATAAGAATTAGATGGTTGGCTTGGAACTCTTCTTGCACTTACACCACATGTCCATCAACGACTGACATTTACTGATGTCTGTTTCAAACTCGTCGAGGCACTACACACGCAAAGACACAAAGATATAAGCTTTGAATATACTCCCTCTGTTTTTTTATATAAATTGTTTTAGAGAAATTTTTATGTTCAAATTATATGACGTTTTCGGTTTTCTATATAAAATTTATTAACACTTAATGTTATATGACCAATGATAATATACCTTCTATTTTATTATTGGTTGATTTGTGGTTAGGTAAATAATTGATGATGTTTTTGTTTAGAAAATATAAAAAAATTAATGATTTCTTAATCTATGTGCACAATTCTAAAACGGCTTATATTAAAAAACGGAGGAGTATATTTTAGGATCCGACAATAGATAATACTCCCCCTCTGTTCAAGTTATATATTCTAGATTTTTCACACATCTTAATAAAACACATTAAATTTGCATAGTTTTTTGTGTTTATCTTTTTTCCACAATTTTAAGCCAATAAAAATTTAACTAGTGCAATTAAGTTTTTTAAAGTTTGCAATTAGTTAATAAAACATGCATTGAAAATATAAAAGATGGATCTTTTTGAAACAAATTTTTTCTCTAGAATATGTAATTTTAAGGAACGGAAGGAGTAAGATAATGGAAGAACGAAACCAAATATCATTGTATTAGGGCATGATTATCGCCCGTATGTAAAGCCCATTTCTTCTTATTTTGGGTCGAAAAATTAATGTAAAATAGGTGAAAATATTACAAACGGACCGAAGAACTTCTTAATTAAGAAGTTTATTTCTCCGTCCTTAAGGGGCAGGTGGCAGAAAATGAGTGGGTGTAGGGTTAGAGGAAGAGAAATTCGTGTTCGGTGTTTTCATTTTCGACTTCTTCTTGTTTCGAGCTCGTCGGCGATTCAATCGCCATAGCTGTAATCCGTCGAAATCGAAACCGCCTCTGTGCATGTTCTCTGTGTAAATCCTCTCGGCGAAATCGAAACCGTCTAAACCCCATCTCCTCTGTCGATATCCCCTCGGCGAAATCGAAACCGTCCAAACCCCATCTCCTCTGTCGATATCCCCTCGGCGAAATCGAAACCGTCCAAACCCCATCTCCTCTGTCGATATCCCCTCGGCGAAATCGAAACCGTCCAAACCCCATCTCCTCTGTCGATATCCCCTCGGCGAAATCGAAACCGTCCAAACCCCATCTCCTCTGTCGATATCCCCTCGGCGAAATCGAAACCGTCCAAACCCCATCTCCTCTGTCGATATCCCCTCGGCGAAATCGAAACCGTCCAAACCCCATCTCCTCTGTCGATATCCCCTCGGCGAAATCGAAACCGTCCAAACCCCATCTCCTCTGTCGATATCCCCTCGGCGAAATCGAAACCGTCCAAACCCCATCTCCTCTGTCGATATCCCCTCGGCGAAATCGAAACCGTCCAAACCCCATCTCCTCTGTCGATATCCCCTCGGCGAAATCGAAACCGTCCAAACCCCATCTCCTCTGTCGATATCCCCTCGGCGAAATCGAAACCGTCCAAACCCCATCTCCTCTGTCGATATCCCCTCGGCGAAATCGAAACCGTCCAAACCCCATCTCCTCTGTCGATATCCCCTCGGCGAAATCGAAACCGTCCAAACCCCATCTCCTCTGTCGATATCCCCTCGGCGAAATCGAAACCGTCAGACTCCATCTCCTCTGTCGATATCCCCTTGGCGAAATCGAAACCGTCTCACCCAATCTCCTCCGTTGAAATCCCCTCGGCGAAATCGAAACAAGAAGAAGTCCATCTCCTCTGTCGATATCCCCTTGGCGAAATCGAAACCGTCTCACCCAATCTCCTCCGTTGAAATCCCCTCGGCGAAATCGAAACAAGAAGAAGTCCATCTCCTCTGTCGATATCCCCTTGGCGAAATCGAAACCGTCTCACCCAATCTCCTCCGTTGAAATCCCCTCGGCGAAATCGAAACAAGAAGAAGTCCATCTCCTCTGTCGATATCCCCTTGGCGAAATCGAAACCGTCTCACCCAATCTCCTCCGTTGAAATCCCCTCGGCGAAATCGAAACAAGAAGAAGTCCATCTCCTCTGTCGATATCCCCTTGGCGAAATCGAAACCGTCTCACCCAATCTCCTCCGTTGAAATCCCCTCGGCGAAATCGAAACAAGAAGAAGTCCATCTCCTCTGTCGATATCCCCTTGGCGAAATCGAAACCGTCTCACCCAATCTCCTCCGTTGAAATCCCCTCGGCGAAATCGAAACAAGAAGAAGTCCATCTCCTCTGTCGATATCCCCTTGGCGAAATCGAAACCGTCTCACCCAATCTCCTCCGTTGAAATCCCCTCGGCGAAATCGAAACAAGAAGAAGTCCATCTCCTCTGTCGATATCCCCTTGGCGAAATCGAAACCGTCTCACCCAATCTCCTCCGTTGAAATCCCCTCGGCGAAATCGAAACAAGAAGAAGTCCATCTCCTCTGTCGATATCCCCTTGGCGAAATCGAAACCGTCTCACCCAATCTCCTCCGTTGAAATCCCCTCGGCGAAATCGAAACAAGAAGAAGTCCATCTCCTCTGTCGATATCCCCTTGGCGAAATCGAAACCGTCTCACCCAATCTCCTCCGTTGAAATCCCCTCGGCGAAATCGAAACAAGAAGAAGTCCATCTCCTCTGTCGATATCCCCTTGGCGAAATCGAAACCGTCTCACCCAATCTCCTCCGTTGAAATCCCCTCGGCGAAATCGAAACAAGAAGAAGTCCATCTCCTCTGTCGATATCCCCTTGGCGAAATCGAAACCGTCTCACCCAATCTCCTCCGTTGAAATCCCCTCGGCGAAATCGAAACAAGAAGAAGTCCATCTCCTCTGTCGATATCCCCTTGGCGAAATCGAAACCGTCTCACCCAATCTCCTCCGTTGAAATCCCCTCGGCGAAATCGAAACAAGAAGAAGTCCATCTCCTCTGTCGATATCCCCTTGGCGAAATCGAAACCGTCTCACCCAATCTCCTCCGTTGAAATCCCCTCGGCGAAATCGAAACAAGAAGAAGTCCATCTCCTCTGTCGATATCCCCTTGGCGAAATCGAAACCGTCTCACCCAATCTCCTCCGTTGAAATCCCCTCGGCGAAATCGAAACAAGAAGAAGTCCATCTCCTCTGTCGATATCCCCTTGGCGAAATCGAAACCGTCTCACCCAATCTCCTCCGTTGAAATCCCCTCGGCGAAATCGAAACAAGAAGAAGTCCATCTCCTCTGTCGATATCCCCTTGGCGAAATCGAAACCGTCTCACCCAATCTCCTCCGTTGAAATCCCCTCGGCGAAATCGAAACAAGAAGAAGTCCATCTCCTCTGTCGATATCCCCTTGGCGAAATCGAAACCGTCTCACCCAATCTCCTCCGTTGAAATCCCCTCGGCGAAATCGAAACAAGAAGAAGTCCATCTCCTCTGTCGATATCCCCTTGGCGAAATCGAAACCGTCTCACCCAATCTCCTCCGTTGAAATCCCCTCGGCGAAATCGAAACAAGAAGAAGTCCATCTCCTCTGTCGATATCCCCTTGGCGAAATCGAAACCGTCTCACCCAATCTCCTCCGTTGAAATCCCCTCGGCGAAATCGAAACAAGAAGAAGTCCATCTCCTCTGTCGATATCCCCTTGGCGAAATCGAAACCGTCTCACCCAATCTCCTCCGTTGAAATCCCCTCGGCGAAATCGAAACAAGAAGAAGTCCATCTCCTCTGTCGATATCCCCTTGGCGAAATCGAAACCGTCTCACCCAATCTCCTCCGTTGAAATCCCCTCGGCGAAATCGAAACAAGAAGAAGTCCATCTCCTCTGTCGATATCCCCTTGGCGAAATCGAAACCGTCTCACCCAATCTCCTCCGTTGAAATCCCCTCGGCGAAATCGAAACAAGAAGAAGTCCATCTCCTCTGTCGATATCCCCTTGGCGAAATCGAAACCGTCTCACCCAATCTCCTCCGTTGAAATCCCCTCGGCGAAATCGAAACAAGAAGAAGTCCATCTCCTCTGTCGATATCCCCTTGGCGAAATCGAAACCGTCTCACCCAATCTCCTCCGTTGAAATCCCCTCGGCGAAATCGAAACAAGAAGAAGTCCATCTCCTCTGTCGATATCCCCTTGGCGAAATCGAAACCGTCTCACCCAATCTCCTCCGTTGAAATCCCCTCGGCGAAATCGAAACAAGAAGAAGTCCATCTCCTCTGTCGATATCCCCTTGGCGAAATCGAAACCGTCTCACCCAATCTCCTCCGTTGAAATCCCCTCGGCGAAATCGAAACAAGAAGAAGTCCATCTCCTCTGTCGATATCCCCTTGGCGAAATCGAAACCGTCTCACCCAATCTCCTCCGTTGAAATCCCCTCGGCGAAATCGAAACAAGAAGAAGTCCATCTCCTCTGTCGATATCCCCTTGGCGAAATCGAAACCGTCTCACCCAATCTCCTCCGTTGAAATCCCCTCGGCGAAATCGAAACAAGAAGAAGTCCATCTCCTCTGTCGATATCCCCTTGGCGAAATCGAAACCGTCTCACCCAATCTCCTCCGTTGAAATCCCCTCGGCGAAATCGAAACAAGAAGAAGTCCATCTCCTCTGTTTCTTCTTTTGAAAAGCCAAACCAAGCCTAATGCAAACGTAACACTTAAAATCCAAAACAATTACAATATATTGAGCTCTAATTCGATATCCAAACCTAACTTAATCCACATGCATCCTAAGTTTCTAAAGTTATACACAATGCAATGCATATAAAGTGGTTATTACTTACATCTTGGAAAGCTTTGGCTTGAGTGACACATGCAATAGAACCACTGGTACTTGCAACTTCGGCTGCTGCTGCTACAGGGTCTTTCTTAGAGGCTCGGTAGTTTTCTATAGCATCCTTAATTTCGTCTATGAAACCAGAAAACATCCCTAATTCGAAAAGAAATAAAAATGACGTACCGTAAGCAAGGCGAACGTAACCAAACCATTATCTAAAATGAAAATGCTTAAAAGCATCTAAAAGGATAGTTAAAGCGCATACCTTCATCATCACTACTACTTCTACGTCTCCTCCAGAAGAAGTCATAATCATCATCACTACTACTACTACGTCCCCTCGAGAAGAAGCCATGATCGTTACTAGTATTTTCGCTCGAGTGGGAGTCATGACTAGCTGAAATCCACAAAGAAAAACGCTAATATAACAAGAACTAAAAGAAACCTATAAAGTTCATTAAACAATAACTGATAAACCGAATAGATAGTCTCTCACAACTAATCTCAAATGATTTTCGAGAGATATGGCTACATACTACGAAATATTACCAGTCTGAGGAGATGGAGTGTAGCTTGCAGTGCGTGGAGTAGATCTTTCTGAGCAACCAATAACCAAAAACATTACAAATCTCACATTAAAAAGTGCATATATTACATAATAGAACTTAACAATAAGAGAAAAAAATTATAACGATGAACGACCAAGAAAACCATATATTACATAATAAAACAATTAAATCATATAAGTTACCAGTCTTAGGAGGTGAACTGTAGCTTGAAGGACGTGGAGAAGATCTTTCTGGACAACAAAGAAAAAAGTAACTATAAATCTCACATTGAAAAGTGTAAATGAGACTTATGTAGAAAACTAACATGCTGAACTGGAACCAAGGGAAAAAATGACATCGTTGTATTTATAATAAAATTAAACAACTAGAGAGGATAATCATGGCGACTTGCAAGCTATCATTTGCCTAAAAACACAAAATTTGAGAAGTACTACTTCTAAAACTTCTATCTCCATAGTCCAACGAAATACAACCCAAACTGGAAATTTAGTTACCAGTATGAATAGATGGGCTGTGTGAAGCTGTTGATCGAGGGCGAGGAGAAGATCTGCCTGCACAACCAACAATAACAAAAGACATCTAGATTAAATTACATATACACAATTTAAAAACCTAAAAAGATAAAAAATACTTGTAAATATCCACATGTACTTGCACGTTTCACTACTATTACTGTGACTTCCTTGATAAACGTTTGATCATAATATACAATCTTGATTGCTAGATTTACAATAGAAATATATAGTTCTAGTTGAGATATTTTATTAATTTTATCATTAACAATGAACACACTTAATTACTCTCTCTCAGAGATCTATTGATGAGAATGAAATTTACCACTACTACTACTAGTAGAGCGGCTGCTTGAAGATGATGCGCGAGGGCGAGATGGAGAGCTTTCTACACAAATAAGGAACAAAACATTTCATAATACACATGAAAAATAAAAAAAAACAAAACAAAAGGATTAAGGGATTTACTAAACCCTAAACCAGTCATTCTCTTTGCAACGTAAGAGAGATACATCCAAAAACAAAAGTGATTATATATAAGGAATTTACTAGTTCGAGGAAACGAGCTAGAGGAGGAGGAAGAAGAGGAGGAGGATCTTTCTGCACAAACAAAGAAAAAACACAAACAAATCACTCAAATTAACTTCGTTAAAGAGCATCTCGTAGACACAAATATAGTTTCACCTTCGTGTCGTTTTCTAGGCATTTTGGAAGATTTTAGGCAATGAATAAGTGATGAATTATCCGGATAAAAATACTTGCCCAGCATATATATATATATAATATTTTAATTGATTGCAAGTCGATTTCTCTTGGAGGTGAAGTTTACTTTACCAACACGTTTTTGCATCCCAAGTCAAAAAGAGAATATATCGGGAGTATAGTGACTAGGAAGATACTACTTAAGAAAGTATCTCAATAAATAATAAAATAACATATAAAATATAAATATTGGTGGATATCCCAAAATAAATTCTACTACAATAATTTTTCAAAATTTCAAAATGGATAATTATTGAAATGCAATAACAAATATGTAAATATATAAACTATTAGGATGGAGTTTTCATATTTTAGAATATAAATATATTAATATATTTTATTTTAGTCAAACAAATCCCAGCAGGAACAAATAAAATGAATGAAATAACAAAAGAAAAACTATCAAGTTTCTGCAGTAGCACTCGCAGCACTCAAATCCACAGACAAATCAAGAGTCTGCAAAAAAATGTACGAAAAATACTCAGTATTCAAACTTTTGTGTTTACTTCTGATCCAAGAAACATAGTGATGATTGTTCATACCTTTCCAGTGATCTTGGTGTACATCTCAAGTACATCAGCGACTGTACTCTCGAAATGTGTTGTTGCATCATAAGTCTTATAATAAAACAAAACAAAACAAAGAAACATCAAGAAAATAAAATAGAGATGAAAGTTACTAATTAAATAATATGATGTACTATGATTTTCACTTACACCAGATATGAAGCAGTTATCTTCTTCTTGCTTATTGGTTGGAACGTATGTGTCATAAGAATGGTAGAAGATCTCATCTATAGGTCCAAGCAATTCGATTCCAGGTTTAAGCTCATCTTCTGGACTATCAGTTTCAGCTTCTGCAGAGACAAAAGCTATATATTTGCCTTTTGGTGCTACATTGTGAGCGTATGAGCAACAGAACAAGTACCTACAAAATCCCGAATCTCATAGATTCATCTTCATTTTTTCAAAGTAGAAGCTAGTCGTAATGTTCTATAATTAAATGTGCTATTTGATTATGATCTCTTACATGTCTGATTTGCGGCCGAGTTGCTTCTGAGGAAGAATGATTTGGACAGAGTGAGCATCGTTGGTGTCTGGAATAGGATGGCTCATTATACACACCGCTCGATTCACTTTTCCAACTTTCTTAACCTATAATAGAAGGGAACCGTCTTAGACCCGTACAACAAGTAACATTTGTAGGTGAAATGGGTTTAGGGTTACCTTGTCAGACAAGTAAGAAGGATCACACACAACTTTCTTGCATTTGGCAGTTTCTCCCGCAGAAGTTACACCAACAGCTTTTCCGGAGCTATCAAACTCAACCTGTTAGGGATAATGTTAGAAATTCATGAACTTCTAACCATCTTTAAGAACAATTACCAATTAATGGACCGTGTGTACGTAACCTTGCATTCAGGCTTGTTTAGCATGTAAGTCCCACCATAAACAGCACTCAAACGCGCAAAAGCCTGTGGCAACTCTCCTAGACCATACAGTGGGTAGATGTAAGGAGATCCTCCTTGGAAACGAGCCAAAGATTCCGCGTAGAGCTATACCACAACCAAAAAATGACACTGAGATCAAAACATTTCCTTGTTGAGGAAGAAAGTAAACACTTATACCTTGATTCTCATAACAAAATCCATGGCTGGTTGATCCAAGTAGTCATCGTCATTGTGAAGCGCCAAGGCATGGCCGATGAAGTCGATTGTATCATCTTCAAGTCCATACTTCCTATTTGGAAAAGAAAAACAGCGACAAGGCGTGTAACGTAAGAAACTATGATGTAATGACTTGAAATGGAAGAAACATAGGATCTACATACGAGATAATCTCTCTAGCTGTGACTTTGCTAAGGTCAAGTCCTTCGTGAGACTTAGGATCTTTCTCATCGTAGTCTTGCACATAGATAAAGAACTTTCTTGCACGTCGTTTCTCGAACAGACCCATCAATGGCGATTTTAGGGCTTCCACATCAGTGGCTGGGACTTTATAGATCTGTCATGGATGATCAAAATCACAGAGTAAATAACTTGTTTTTAAAAGATAAAATACACTTAGTTACTACCTTGCCCTTCTTGTAGACGAAACTACCATCAACGGCTTTGAAGTTAAGATACTTGGTGACATCAGTGTGAATTAGGGTTTGAACAAGGGTTCCATTAGCCATTATGAACTGTAGATCAAGAAACCATGATCATCCACATCACATACATATTATACTTTATATATATAGTACCTTTGGGATCATATCGACATTGTATTCTCGGATTGCACCAAGATTTTCTTGAGGAGTGTCACTTCCCCTGAAACGCTTCCATAGCTGAGTGAGGTTAAGAGAGGATGATTCTCCTCCATAATAGTCGTTTCTATCCATGTGCAGTACCTATATTATACATCCGTATGAATTAGGGTTTGAACAAGTTCAAAAAGTTATGATTGGATCATTATATTTCATCGTTAATGTATGTAACAATTGATATGACATCACATCTATAAACTATATTAAAACGAAAACCATAACTAAACGTAAATAAGCTTTATATGAATGTGATGCACAAAAACAAGCTCAAACTTGAAAAGTAAACTGTGAAAAAAAGATGGTGAATGAGAATACCTTGAGGCCATCGACAGAGAGGAGACCACTAAGGATACACTCCTTGAGACCAGTCCCAAGAACAATCACATCATACTCTTCATCCATTGTTCCAAACGATCTCTATCTCTATTATTGATCGTCTTTAATTCATCTCTGATCTCTAATAGTTCTTGTTTTATTGAAAAGAGAACTGAGTGGGGAGAAAAAGAAATAGAGGGTGATGTGTGGCTATTAACACAGTCTTACCACTACCACCTCCGATCTTACCGTTTTACCTTGTGAGAAATTTTGACGTTAATTAATTATTAAAACCGCTTTCTTAGGCGAAAAAATGGTTCCTAAAAAATTTACTATATTCAGACGAACAATAACTTGCGCACAACGAAAAGGATCTAAGTCGTTTACCGACCATCACCTAAACCTCTTTTTTAAATGGCGTTTTCATACTAGCAAATTTTTTTACCAAATTTACGTGCAATAAATTCATCTTGAAACTAGTTTTGACAAATCAGAATCAACACAACTGAATAAATTTTTGTAAGACACGTATAATTGACTATGCCGTGTAATCTTGATTTTCTAATAATTTTGTTAATAAACTTTGTATAATTGAGTGGCTATTTTCAAGATTGGGTTACTCGAGTTTATAAAGTTCAAGCATTTTGCAAGATATACGTGTAGCCAGAACATTTACACGTAAACAATATGGGACCTAAAATTCAACTAGATTGAAAATGACAATGTAGATATACAGATAGAGAGGTTAAACGAACTTTTTTTATTTAAAAATCTGTACAGATTTTTCCCACCAAACACCATATCTTTCTTCTTCCTCAAAACACCTTTAAATAGCCATTCGCATCAGAGACCAAAACTCATCATCACAAACAAACAACAAGCAAACACAACAAAGCAAAAGAAGCGCACACGAAGAAGTCAAAACTTGTCAAGGAAGCAGACATGGCAGGGATGAAGAAGAGTCTCTTTGATCTTCTCCTCTCATCACCACTTCTAATCATCTGTCTTATTGCATTTCTCGCTGATCCGATTTCAGTCGGAGCTCGCAGGCTACTGGAGGAGATTCCTAAACCTGAGATACCAAAATTGCCTGAACTACCTCACCCGGAGCTACCGAAATTTGAAGTTCCAAAGTTGCCAGAGCTCCCTAAACCAGAGCTGCCTAAGTTACCTGAGTTCCCAAAGCCTGAGCTGCCCAAGATTCCGGAAATTCCGAAGCCTGAGCTACCAAAAATGCCAGAGATTCCGAAGCCTGAATTGCCTAAGGTCCCGGAGATTCCTAAGCCTGAGTTGCCTAAGTTCCCGGAGATTTCGAAGCCAGAATTGCCAAAGATGCCAGAGGTTCCAAAGCCTGAGGTGCCTAAGTTGATGGAGACTCCGAAGCCTGAGGCTCCTAAGGTACCAGAGGTTCCTAAGCCCGAGATGCCAAAGGTGCCAGAGGTTCCAAAGCCTGAATTACCAAAGGTACCAGAGGTTCCTAAGCCCGAGATGCCAAAGGTACCAGAGATTCCTATGCCCGAGATGCCAAAGGTGCCTGAAATTCCAAAGCCGGAATTGCCAAAGGTACCAGAGATTAAGAAGCCAGAATTACCAAAGATGCCGGAGATTCCGAAGCCTGAGGCTCCTAAGTTGCCAGAGGTTCCTAAACCCGAGATGCCAAAGGTACCAGAGATTCCTAAACCCGAGTTACCAAAGGTGCCTGAGATTCCAAAGCCTGAGGCTCCTAAGTTGCCAGAGGTTCCTAAACCCGAGATGCCAAAGGTACCAGAGATTCCTAAACCCGAGTTACCAAAGGTGCCTGAGATTCCAAAGCCTGAGGCTCCTAAGTTGCCAGAGGTTCCTAAACCCGAGATGCCAAAGGTACCAGAGATTCCTAAACCCGAGTTACCAAAGGTGCCTGAGATTCCAAAGCCTGAGGCTCCTAAGTTGCCAGAGGTTCCTAAACCCGAGATGCCAAAGGTACCAGAGATTCCTAAACCCGAGTTACCAAAGGTGCCTGAGATTCCAAAACCCGAATTGCCAAAGGTACCGGAGATTAAGAAGCCGGAGCTACCAAAGATGCCGGAGATTCCGAAACCTGAGGCTCCTAAGTTGCCGGAGATTCAGAAACCTGAGTTGCCAACCATTCCAGAGGTTCCAAAACCTGATGTGCCGAAAGTTCCAGAGATTCCAAAGCCTGAGCTACCAAAGATGCCTGAAGTTCCGAAGTTGCCGGAATTTCCAAAAGTTCCTGGAACTCACTAAATCTACCGAACCAGATGAAGTCCCACCCCCATTATCTTAAATTACATACTCTTCTGTCTGTTGCCTATCTCATTGTCGGTTCCGTAGTGAACCATATCTTTGTTCTTTGATCTTGTAGCCATATATACTTATTTCTCTTTTTTTGATACACATATGCTTGTATTATGTTATATTAGTATGTTTCATACATACACATTTCTTTGTATTTGATATACCTTTTTAATGGATTGAGTTACTTATTTATGACATGTTTCAGTAAAAACGTTACGTACATATACGGATACTAAGGTCTAATTTCTCAGTTATGTGTTTGAAGAAAATCAGTAAAATGTATTGCAGAAGAAATTAAAGATTTAGAAGTAATATATATTCCAGTATATAAACCCACAAAAAAAGAGTAAAGGATACATGAAAACCGTATTGGTTTTGCTTCTCCAGGTCAATCATCTATGGTTGATAACTTGATAGACTATACACAGTTATAGTTTAGCTACTTTTTCTCATTTATATTTTGACTTAGCTAGTTTTTGTTTATTTATTTGATTTTGGAGGTCCAAATTTCCGGAGAAGGGCCCCCGATAAAGATTAAAAAAGAATATTCGTTGTAACTAATGAAAATTATTGTAGGGTTACTCCAAAGTATATATTTGCTTACGTTAAGTTATTTGTCGCTTGCTTGCGCAGACACTATTTTTCAACAATCTGAACAAATGGTTAGTTCCTTGATCTTTGTGTATCTATCAATATTCTCCTGATTAGATTTGTAACTTCTAGCCATGGGAATATGTAGGCGGATGAGGCTGCAAAGGCTGGGATCGTGAAAAAGAGAACGTTCAAGAAATTCGCCTTCAGAGGAGTCGATCTCGATGCTCTTCTCGACATGTCTACTGATGATCTTGTCAAGCTCTTCAGTTCCCGTATTCGCAGAAGGTCTGCTTTGTCTCGTGTGCTCTAATATTGTGTCTCTTGATTACGAAACTAATCGGCTTTGTATAAGATTTGCCTTGATAGGTTCTCTAGAGGGTTGACGAGGAAGCCTATGGCTTTGATCAAGAAATTGCGAAAAGCGGTAAAACTCTAATTATTCCCATCACAAAACCCTTTTTGATTAGATCTTGAACAACAAGAAAAAAAGTCCATGTCTCAGATTGTGTATCTTCATGGTCATTTGTAATATGTATCCCAATTAATGTACTTATGTTCATGCTTGTTCTTTATACATTTGTGTCTTTGCACTTTGCAAGTTGCAACCAAATGGGTCTAAACACTAGACATTATGACTTTTTGAGCAGAAAAGGGATGCACCAGCTGGTGAGAAGCCAGAAGCAGTGAGAACCCATCTAAGGAACATGATCATCGTGCCTGAAATGATTGGAAGCATCATTGGTGTATACAATGGAAAGACATTTAACCAAGTCGAGATCAAACCTGAGATGATTGGTCATTACTTGGCTGAGTTTTCAATCTCATATAAGCCTGTTAAGCATGGTAGGCCTGGTGTTGGTGCCACCAATTCCTCCAGGTTTATCCCTCTCAAGTGAATGATCTATTCTTCTTAGAGTCATGTGTTATGCTCCAGAATAAGAATTCCGCTGCTTTTTTCTTGATAACGTTTTGTCTTTGTTTCTCTGCTCTCCTTTAGATTTTATTATAAAACAATTCTTCATGCTTTTCAATAATACTTAGCTTTTTTTGAATATTCATATTTGTTTATAAATAGTAACAATTTATAATGCACATGGCTGGAACCTTAATAGTTTCCAAATTCCCCAATAAATTTAAAAACTTATAAAAGATTCACCTATTCTGTGAAATGATCATTTTGTTTAACTCAGATTAGCACTAATTCATCGATTAACTATTAATTTACATTCATGGAAGAAAATTTACTAGAATGACTCACATTTTAATCTAAAATAAATAAGGTTATATCCATCATTAATCCATGTAACTATAAGTAACCATTGACATCTACAGTACAAACTCTAAATTAAATACTCACCAAATACCAAATTGGGTCGGTTTAAAATATAACATAAATTGATAAGATAATTTAAAAAAAAAAAATCATATGACAATATATGGTCCCTTTAAAAATGTAAATAATTAATTAGAATTAAGTAAATATGTAGTTAAAAAGAACCAAATCTGTAAAAAAAAATATGTGACTCTAATTAAGGAAGCTTGTAAATAGTAAGAAAATATGCATTCATATATGATTTTAATCCTAGTTACTTTTTTGTAAACAGTCAAATATTTGGTAATTCTTTGACAGTATGTTTCCTTAAAGACAAATGTTCTACGATTACTCTAGACACATATTGTATATATATTGTGCGCCAAGTTATGTGACTTATTGTTCTCCATAACAAAAACCCTAGCAGCAGTTCCTTTCAGAGCTTCTCCAACCAACAACAATGGTTAGTTTCTCCATCTCTATCTCTCTAGATCTTTAGACTATTGTTAGATTTTGCAATATGATCATAGTCGTAAATTCCTATTTGAATCTCTAGGCTCAAGTCGAATCAGACGTTTCTACAGCTGCTCTCGCGAAGAAGAGAACGTTCAAGAAGTTCTCCTACAAAGGAGTCGATCTCGAAACTCTTCTTGACATGCCCACTGATGATCTTGTTAAGCTCTTCCCCGCCCGTATTCAAAGAAGGTTTGCTCCACTAAAAGATTTGTGTCTTTATTTTGGTAGATTATATATATATGCTTCTGAATGATTGGTTATGTACTTACGTTACGTTGACCATCTTGTAGGTTGTCTAGAGGTCTGACGAGGAAGCCTTTGGCTCTCATAAAAAAATTGCGCAATGCGGTAAAATCCCTTGTTTTAGTTTCAATTAATATTACATTATAGGCTACTACTATACATGTTATTTAATAATATGAATTTTGGTTTCTTTCTGTTTGATCGGTCCATTAATTTGCACTAAGCTATATTCGAATTATAAATGACGTATTACTAAATCTTTAGTTATGCTTTATCTACATAGTTCATACCTTGGTTTTAGAAAGTCTAAAGAAACTTTGTGCTTAGGCATGGGCATAAAATCCGGAACCCGAAATCCGAACCGAAAAACCCGACTCGTTGTCCGACCCGAAACGTAAAAATACCCGAAC
Source organism: Brassica oleracea var. oleracea (assembly GCF_000695525.1). Classification (NCBI taxonomy): domain Eukaryota; kingdom Viridiplantae; phylum Streptophyta; class Magnoliopsida; order Brassicales; family Brassicaceae; genus Brassica; species Brassica oleracea. Next base: position 1,933,303 of record NC_027749.1, on the reverse strand, counting down.
GGGTTTTGTAGGGTGGTACAAAAAATATCCGAACCCGAAGTGTTATTAACCAAACCCGAACGGGTAACCCGAAAAATCCAAAATAAATAGTCAATATAAATATTTTGAAATATATATATAAGTACTCCAATTATTAAATTCAATATTTGTGGTAATATTATATATAATAATAAATATTAAAATTCTAATAAATGCTTTAAGTACACAATTAGTTATAAATAAGTATTTTATAATTTGCTCTTTGAAGTAAAAAGTCTACTCTCTATAAGGCAATACATATTGTTTACATTTAAATTAGTCATATGTTCGTTTTCATGCTTGATTTAACATTTTATTGTTATTTTATCAATTTTATACGTGATAGATTAATTTTTATTTAATTTAGATATTTTTCTTTATGTTTTACTTCAAAAAATTTGTTTTTTACTTTGGTTATATCCGAACCGAACCGATATAACCCGAATCCGTACGATATATGATTACTTTATGGGTTTTATGATGCAATACAATTTTGAACCGAACCCGAAGTGTTATTATCCGAATCCGACCCGTACTAATAAAATTTTAGTATGGGACCTAGAAGCGTAAACCCGAAAATCCAAAAACCCGAAAAACCCGATCCGAATGCCAACGGGTACCCGAACGCCCAGGCCTATTTGTGCTGGTAGATTTTGGTCACATGGTTTGACAAGAGATCAATGGTTTACTTTAAAACAGAAAAGGAATGCACCAGCTGGTGAGAAGCCAGAAGTAGTAAGAACACATCTAAGGAACATGGTGATTATGCCTGAAATGATTGGAAGCATCATCGGTGTGTACAACGGCAAAACGTTTAACCAGATCGAGATCAAACCGGAGATGATCGGACACTACCTTGCGGAGTTCTCAATTTCTTACAAACCGGTTAAGCACGGAAAGCCCGGTCAGGGTGCAACACACTCCTCTAGGTTTATTCCTCTCAAGTGAAGCCATTACAAGACTCCATGCTATTTTTTAGTCAAAAAAAAAAAGACTCCATGCTATTACCTTATCTTTTATTTTATTTTACACATCTAATTCTATCTTCTTTAGATGACTCTATTGTCTTACAAAAATTCGAATTATTTTCTTTTTTTAATTAACACCATGGGGTTTAAGCTTGAGTTAAAGTATGAAATTTACTTGATTTTACACATGTTTATGTATCAGCCATGATTGATCTCATAAACTCAAGGAGTTGTAATAGTGGAACCTTTCTTTAGGTCAAAAGCAACATCGTGAGAAAGACGTAAGTCTCACAAAAAATGCCAAAGCAAAAAGTATATAATAAAAAAACACAAAATCACAGTGAAATGAACTTGACTTGGTTCTAGTTATAACTCAAAGAGACCCCAATCTTATTATGATACCTCGTCTTCCAAGCTACATTTCTTCTCCACCAAAAGCAACTGAAAGTCACTAGCCTTTTCCTCTAACCCAACATCTCTAAAAGCATTCAAAATCCTCAAACAAGCAGAACCATCAAACTCCGTCGTTTTAGACTCCTTCCACTGATCCACAACCTCCCCAGCTTCTCTCAAACAACCAAGCATCAGATAGGACGAAACAACACATATATAGCTTCTGCTGCTCAGCTTCTGGTTAGTGTTCCTCAGAGACTTCCAAATCTGATCTACCATACCCTTGTTTCCTAACCCAGTGTGAAGAATCATAAGAAAGTCATACGTCACCCACTCTCTTTGCGAAATAGACTTCTCAGACTCAACAGGCGACCTAGACTCTGCGTTTGTTAACCGACTACTGTTAATGTAGATGCTAGTAAGATCGATGTACCGAGCCCAACCCTCGTTTGAACCACCACCACGCCTCATCTCCTCAAGAATCTTCCTCAGCTCATCAACATCAAACGTCGCAGCACATGAACTCAGCCAGAGATTGTAAGTAAAAATGTCAGGAGAAACGTTTCTGCGCTTCATCACTTTGATAACATCCCTCACTTTCTCAACTTCTCCGACTGACATGTACAGAGTCATCATCTCGTTGTACGTGATGGCACCGAAGGTGAGACTCTCGCTCTCGATGATTATCTTGAACAGGGCCTCGGCTCGTTCGGTTTGCTTGGAGGCAGCATAAGCGTGGAGGAGAGAGGTATAGGTTTCAGGTGTCTTTGAAGGTGGTTGCAAGCCTTCGAAGTAGCGCTCAGCTGCATCGATCCCGAAGACTTTTGAGATAAGATCTATACGCGATGCGTAGTCAGCGTCTGAGATGTTGGATTCTTCATGCTGAACCAAATACTCTGTAACCTGTAATAAGACTTGAAATAAGCTCCTAGAAGGTACGCAGAGCAATACGATTATGTGCATACATAAACGGACTTAACAAGTATAAAGTTGAAAACTTTGTCTGAAAATTCAAGAACCCATCAGAAGAAAACAGACATAACAAAGTACCTAGAGAGTGTGTTTGTGCATAAAGAGACAAAACAAGTATAAAGTCGAAAACTTTGTCTGAAAATTCAAGAACCCATCAGAAGAAAACAGACATAACAAAGTACCTAGAGAGTGTGTTTGTGCATAAAGAGACAAAACAAGTATAAAGTCGAAAACTTTGTCTGAAAATTCAAGAACCCATCAGAAGAAAACAGACATAACAAGTACTTAGAGAGTGTGTTTGTGCATAAAGAGACAAAACCAGTATAAAGTTGAAAACTTTTTGTCTGAAAATTTTTTAAGCTTTGTGAGCTTTATCCTCAAGTCCGATGCTTACGTATGATGAAAATGATAGAAACTTACCTCTAGAGCGTGTTTGTAACGGCGAGTTCTTCTGAGCTCCTTGGAGATCTCTCGAAGTTCGTTGACTGTGATCTGATTCCCTTCGCCAACCCATTTCTCGAGAACGGTCGTCGCGCTCCTCTTCGGTAGTCTCAATCTGAAAATCCGGCTCCTCAGATCGTCTTTCTCCTCCGGTTCCTCGACGAGCGAGCCTCCGGTTGCCGCGTCAGCACTGTACGGTTTGGAGAAACGAGAAGATTCGGCGTTTCGAGTGAGATTGGTTCCGACAGTCAATCGACTAGATTAAAAAAAAAAAAGACAGAACCGTAAGAAGAATCTTGTCGGAGAAACAAAAACAGAATCAGTAAGAAAAAATAAACGACAGAAACTCACCCTCTAATGGTACGGAAGATCGCGCGAGTTGCCATTGATTGATTCTCTCAGTTCGTTGCGAGTCATGTGACCAAAAGATCTAAAACCATCACTCACTAATGTGTCAAATGGTATATAATGGGCCTATTAATATCGGCCCATTAGCTCTTGCGTGATTTCTCGTTACAATATTTAACTTATTTTGGGTATGGGCCGTATGGCAATAATTTTAAAATAAAATAAATCAAGCTATATTGATGAGAGTCTGAACATCAACGTTCAGTACAAATCCTGGTGAGGCAAATTAAAAGAGTTAAAAGTGAAAAAGTGAAAAAAAAAAAAAGAATCATCTTCCTACATAGTAGTTTTCTAAATTATGAAATAAAAAAATGAGGGTGGATCCATTAGAGAAGCTTCTTTGTTTGTCCGTCCATGGAGCTTAGAAAGCCAAAACGGCAGCGCATAGAATAACGGCCATCGATCCAGCGAAAACAGTGTATTGGTTGGAAACGGCGTCGCTCTGCTGTGACGGACCAGGAGCTTCTGATGGCGAGTCGGAGATGGAAGACGGAGTCACTGCTGCGGAATCGATGGAAGGAGAATCCGCTTGAGGTAGTGATGGAGGAGGCGCGACGGAGGATGCAGGAGTCGGTGTTTTTGACGGAGAAGGAGAGATAATACGCCTTCCTCCGCCTATGAACGGAGCTGGAGAAGGAGACTGAGCCATCGCTGAAGCGATCAGTAGACAGGTGAGAATCAGAAACCCTAGGACTTTCGAGATCGACATTTCAAGTGTGTGAGAGAAGAGAAAAGGATTCGAACTCGAGATAGTTGATGATGACTGTGTAATATTTGTTGCTACGTTGGTGATGAAGGCTCGCTATGTTTAATACAGCTCTTTATATAGATGTGAAGTGGGGTCCACTGTTTGTCTGAATAGAAGAAGCGTGTCAAATCTGTATCGTTAAATTAAAAGAAATGTGGAAACGAATAGAATCGGACGGCTAAAATAACGCGGTAATGGCTCGTTGGAAACATCTACGTCCAGGTGGCAGTAAAGGAACCGCGTGATTTGTGTCTAATTTAAATGAAATATGACCGTTGTCTGAAGAGCTTCTTTTTTTTTTCTGAACATGTCTGATTCAGACAGTCTGAAGAGCTTTATTTTCTTCTATAACGGTCAGTCGGTTTTTTCCGGGAAAAAGGTGTTTGCTTTGCTCGTGAGATTTCTTTTAGAAAAATCGTTGGGCCTTCGTGTAAGGCATTGGACATATATGTGGGTTGTTAATTTTTACAGGTCATGGCATAGGGAGAGTTTGGATGAGGACAAGTCACAATACCAAAGGCCAAACTATAGATGCATTTGGATTGGGTCGTTGGGATCATGATAACGCATTATAACAAATTTATAACAGAGATGGACTACAAAGTTTGAAGATGCATGTTTTTATGGAAACTACCACGTCACCCTTCTAGATTGGACGTAAACATAGCATGCATGCAGACAGGAAATTTTGGACGCCAATATCTATAACTACAAGCATTAGCTTTGTTAAAATGTGAAAACTGTTAACGTTATATCTCTCACAAATCCCAACACCACCAAGGCATCAAGACTAATACTTTATCCTCTGATCTTTCTTTAAAGTTTAAATTGTTTTATTTTTAATGGTCGATGTTTACCGTATCAACACATGAATGATAACTTTCTTAATCCGTCGAGTCCTTTGGTTCATAAAAACAAAGTTTATTAACATAGGTTTATAAGTTTGTAGGGAAGACTACAAATCGGTTTTATTATTCTTCACACATCGTTTTATTATTCTTCACATTTCATACAAAACAACAAAAGAAACACATCCCAAACCAGTGATTCTTGCCAGGAGTCCTTTATGACTTAAACCAAAGTCCTACACTCTGCAGCTTGAGGGTCCCACACCGCCGGTAAAAGATATTTCCTACCGGCGAGACCCAAAGCGTTGTAACTCGCTCCGGTAGTCTTGTCCACTAGAACACGACCCGCATAACCCGGGTAAGCACCGGACCCGAACCTGTCGACACAGAACGAGGCGGGTTCTTGATCCCCATTAACGGCGTTAACCAGTAGCGTCGCGAGGTTAATAATCATTCCGTCAACTCCAACATCACCGTTGGGTGCAATCAACGGGGGAGACCGAGGTCCGTATAACGGCTGATGAAACGGCCACGTGCAGTAGCCAGGACACTGCTCTTCAGAGTTTCCGACCCATACGTAAGCTCCACCGTCAAGGGAACTTGACTTTGATCCGTGAGTCCCGCACCGGTTCATACAAAACCCCTCGACGGCCACGTCTTTCGCCGTCAAAACGGCGGTTATCGACCCAACACCACCTCCGTTAAGTTTGCCTGACAGAGCTTTGAGGTGAGGACTTTTTAAGGATTTCCCGAGAGGGTAGTCCTCGAGGATGTGCTGTTTACCGACGACGATCGTTGAAGCGCTGCCTTTGTTCTTCTCAGTCGTCTTCCACCAAGACGCGACGGAGGGACCTTTTGCGGCGGTTTCGGAGTAGTTGATAGAACGGATGAAATCTACGATGACGGACCGTTGAATTGGTTTGAATTTTCCGTACCAAACGATATTGAGACTGATATTATCTTTTTTTACCGAAAGGCTGTAATTAAGACTGATATTATTTTTTGTTACTGAAAGGCTGTAATTGAGACTGATGGAAGACGGACGGAAAGGCTGCTCGTCCATCATGGCGGAGGAGAAACCAACGGTGGCGAAGAGGAGTACAAGAAGAGCGGCTAAACGGTAAGTATAGACCATGTCGAGAGAGCAGAGAGAGAGGGAGGTTTTTGCTTTTAGGTTGGGGTTATGGAAACAAAACTCAAGGCTATATATATTTATAGCAATTTTTGAACGGGGTATAGCTATAGATTGTAGAGAGCGTCCATGTCAATGTATGCCATGAGTTAATATTTAATTGGTTTACGTAAGGATATTCTCCAACCCGTACTGACCCACTGAGGTTCTGGAAGTGTGACGTGGTAATTTCCATAAACGTGTAGTATTAAATTATTTTCATTATGTTTATACTATTTACACTGAAAAGTTTATGTCCAAAATTATTGAAAAATGTAATCATGTAAATTCAACTGATCAAAATCAATCTATATTATTAAAAAAGAAGTACCCATTTGAAAATGTTCTTACTTCATTAATTAAAATCTCTAATTTTTTGCTTGTCTTTTTCAGTTGCATTTATGAAATATTCTAAAGCGAATAAAACTGTCTAATTTATTACATGTCTTTTCAGTTACATTAATGAAATATGCTTAAATGAATTTAAACTTCCTATTTTATTGTTTGACTATTTTAGTTACCTTAATGAAATATCATTAAATAATTTGGACATAAAGTCATTTAATCAACCAAAAAAACTCATGAGTTATCCTTACGTGCATAATTTTAATAATGGAGATTTTAAAAAACGTGCATCATTAAAATGTTACCTAAAACATGCAGCACTAATATATAACATGCATCAATAAAACTAGAATTTGACTCAGACAATTGTACGGATACTATTTTCAGTTGATTAAATTTAAAAATAATTATTTATTCAACAAATATTTAAGAATGGCTATGCTTTTAAAAATTATATGGTATTATTTGCTCATAACTCATTTGTCATTGCTAAATTGTTAGAAAGAAATTTTTAGCATAATATAACTCAGTTGTCATTTGCTAAATTTATGGTTTTTATTTATATTTTTTATTATTTAATTATAATATTTTCATTTTATATTTGAAAGATAAATGAATTTTCTTTCAAACAATATTTTTGTAAATGTAATTTTTTTTAAAAATAATCAATTTAAATTGATATTATCATTGAATATAATTATTTTTGACATAATTTGAGTTTTCGTTTACATCAAAACTTATTGTATTTTAGGATAATTTTAATTTAAAATGTAATTTTCATATTTTTCAAACAAATTCTAAAAATATTTTCAAATATTTTGTTATAATTTTTGTAAAAATATTGAGTTGCATTTCTAATAAAAAGGTAAAGATATTAAAAATATTCTAATTAAAATATGTAAAATTTAATATAGTTTTAAGGAAATGGTCAAAA
>NC_027749.1:1906068-1926042 GCF_000695525.1 Brassica oleracea var. oleracea | reverse complement strand
ACATAAAAAAATCATGATTTTTGTTAACTGGGCGGATCATTATTTATAGGATATCGCACATGAAAGAAAAATATCTGTTTTTACAATTATCTAATTAACTCTATATACTCATTTTTTATAATTTTTTTATATGATATCACACATTTGTAAAAAAAAAATAGATAGTTTAAGATGTAAAAATAAAATATTTACTTAATGAATATAATATGAACGAATATTACAAATACATCATTTAATAAAATAAATAATTAAAAACTGAAAATTCATATCCGCGCTTAGGGTCTAGTTGTCTTTTAAAATATTGATGAATAGAGAAGAAAATAGTTGCGCATTTCATAAACGCACTTAGTTTAGTTTACATTTTATCATCATTTACAAAAGCATAGTTGTATTTCGATCATGCACCAACTCAGCGAATACACATAGAAAAGTTCTTCAGGTTTGTGGTACATGCATCGATCGTATTCATCGAACGTACAATAGATTCCAAAAAAGATATATTGACGTCCAAAACTACGAATTTAATCGAACCACATAACAACACATATTGGACATCCTAGCTAGCTGATTGTTTCCGAAATTCCATAGATCGGTTTGCTACTAACACCATTATGCATAGTTGATATTGGTTTCATAGAAATCCTACTAAAGTATGTAAATTTGATCAATAGGCTTTTATTAGAAATGTTACTTATTATAAAAATAATAATGCATTCTAGATGACAATCTTTATATATTTTATTTTTGTCAATCAACGTGTTTAATATTTTATGTGAATCAAATTTTAGGTTAGACTAACTTAACGTCACAAAAGTTTCTTTCATTAAATATTTTTTCCATCAATTTATACTATTTTGTGTGTTTCATCAAGTTTTAATTAATTTAGTCTCTGGTTGATTAATATAATTTTTCCAATCAATATAGTGATATGGAACTTTGAACCTTCCACTTTCTTATTTGAAAGCTAAATGTTTTTCACCAAGTCATAACAATTAATGTGTGTTTGGGTGTGATGAGCGTGCGTGTGGATTTATATATGTAGTTGCCATTGTGATTCATAGGACTGAAAACTGATTAAAAGGCGTCGATAACAAGAAATAACATCAAGGCCCTGCAAGTTTTGCTGGTATGAAATGTCGCACGCTTAACATGTTTTAATATATGCTTGTGAACGCGATAAAATGTTCGTGAAACGAGCAATTATGCATAATGAACGAGATCATTAATTCATAGATGCATGCATATGGCCTAACGTACTAATTCATTGATTGTTGTTGTTATCCATTTGGATATCTACAAACAATTGATTTAGGAGAACCATGACTAATTGAAACAAAAAAGGACTAATTTTTTTTAACAAAAACAAAAAACTAACAAGTAATATTGATATGCAATTTTGAAGGGAAAATTTAATGGATATGAGAGAATTATATATGTCGGAGACGTCAATCAAACTTACCAAGCCAGAGTAGATGTTAGCATATCCATTCCCCTCCTGCCCTCCATAACTTAACTTTCGACTTTTGAGGGCAACGTAACAGTTTATTGTGGGAAATGTTGTATGCATGCCCACTTAAATCATGCCTCTCTCCCTTTTCCCTTATTTGGCCAAAGAATGTAAAAGTTGCAGCATGCATATATATATTCGAAACAAAAAATAAAAGCATGAAACATGTTCATTATATTGAGTGGCTTCAAAATTGCGCTGAAAAGTTTAAAGATGCCTATCACATCGAAGTCATCGTAGTTTTATCGCATAAGTTGTAATGAGCACAGTTATAAGGTGATAACGAAACTGGTTCACCAGCTACAATAATTGAACATTTCTATCGACAAGAGATACTGAAAAGACTAGGGAAAGTAACGTAACTAGGCCAATCAAAATATTAAGAACTTATATACAATAAAGTATATAGATAAATAAAAGGGGGTTAAAAAAAAAGGATAAACTTTTCCCCGGATAAAGAATCTGAAAAGCTCCGGTGATCACGCGTTGTGTTTATTTGGTTTAGCAGCAGATTTGCGGATTTTTTAGAGATTCACGCAACGTTTTGTGTCACCCGACCACAGGCGAGATAAGGGTCGGTCTGTCTTAAGTTGAATCTTCTTGTCCTCTGATCACTATACTCGTCTGCATTCTACGTGTACCGGAAATTTTATCAGACCCACAGGAGCTTCAATAATTATTAGTTCGCACAAACAACCAATGCATTCATTCCTTTTCACTTTTGCCAAAATGTCGATAACCTAGACATAATGCAACGTAATTAATATAGATAACTAAAAGTTCAAAAAAAAAAAAAAGACAACTACAATATTGTCAATGTCCTTTGAGAAATGTGAATTGCCACTAAGTAGATTAGTTAAGCGAAAATTAGTGCATCATGCATGAAGCAACAAAAGGTTTTATCACTATTTCTTTAAGTAAAGTCCTAAGAGCATAATTATTGCAGGGTTCTTAAGGTGGAGTTTTTACCGGAATATAAGAACTTGACACTTAACTTTTAACTAAAAAGGTAAGAACCGTTTCTTAAATAAGAGTTTCAAGAGACAGTTCTTAACTTTTTTAGTTAAAAGTTAAGAGACGGGTTCTTATATTACGTTAAGAACCCAACCCTAAGAACCTTTCAATAATCATGCTCTAAGAAAGTCAAAGTCAGAAGAGTATATATGCATTATCTTTGCACAAGTTGGGCTTATTAATCAATCACTAATCTTGTGAGGTACGTTGGTCTTATATTGCCGCCGACCGACCGACCAGCTTCTCATGTTGGCTAACCAATCTCTATACAGTTTGGTCCCAGTTCTCTTGCCGTGCATGAAGTAACAGAGGTAAGTGAAAGTCCTAACAAAATCAATGAGTATATATGCATATAATCTTTGGATAAGTTGGCAGTTGGGTTTATTAATAAATCACTAATCTTGTGAGACACGTTGGTCTTATATTGCCAATGTTCAATACTCCCTCCATTCCACAAAAATATACTTTTTAGTATTTTCACACATATTAATAAAACACATTAATCTAACATAATAAATATATCGTTTTCTATAATTTCAATTTTAATAAATTTTAACCAATAATAATTCAATAAATTCAATTAATTTTCTTGAAGTTTACAATTTTTTCATAGAAAACACAAAAATACATATTTGTGAAACATATTTTTTTTTCTAAAAAGTCTATCTTAACGGAACGGATCAGGAGTATAATATTAGTGAAAAAGGGGTTATCCTTAAAGACAAACTAGATTGGACGTAAAACATACTCCCTCCGTTTTTTTATATAAGTCGTTTTAGAATTGTGCACATAGATTAAGAAAATCATTAATTTTTTATATTTTAAACAAAAACATCATTAATTATTTACCTAACCACAAATCAACCAATAAAAAAATAGAAGGTATATTATCATTAGTCATATAACATTAAGTGTTAATAAATTTTACATAGAAAATCGAAAACGTCATATAATTTGGAACATAAGAAAAACAGAGGGAGTATATAGCATGCGGAAAACTTTGGACGCCAATATCTGTAAGCATTAGCTTTGTTAAAAGGTGTAACACTGCTATGTTTTCATATCCCCGCAAATCCCAACACCACCAAGGCATCAAGAGCTAACTACTTATCCTCTAATCTTCCTTTAAAGTTTACGTAAATTTATTTCTAACTAGGGTCGACCCGCCCTATGGGCGGGAAGTTAGAAAAAAAAACTATTTTATATGAATTTACATTAATAAAAATTAAAATTACAGTAATTGTCATTATTATACTAAGAACAATCTAATATAATAAGATTAATGATGCCCGTATATAATTATGCAATGATCATGCCAGATAAATATGTTAAGGAAAAGCTTATATTATCTTAACTAAAACAGTCTTTTGTTAGTGTGAGTAGTTTGGTTTGTGTATGTTTTAATTAAAATGTGATAGTTTTCTCCTAATAAAAGTTATACTTCAACTTCTCTGCCACTTTTTAAATTGAATATGGTCTATCGTTATTAAATAAGTTTAGAATTTATTAGATAGGTTTTACTATTAATTTAGTGGTTTTACTATTAATTTAGAATTTATTAATACTGTGGAAACTTGCGTTATGAATTAACAATATATTTAATTAAATGATAATATTGCTTGGACTTTTTTATAGCATCCATGCTCGTATGTAATATTGCGTGTAATTATCTTGCAAAATATATTTTTGCATTGGTGTATTAATACTTTGAAATAAAACCGTTACAATACAAAAGGAATTGTTCAAAATTTTCAAATATCAGAGTGTTCGTTTATTCAAATAGTTAAGTAGGAGTAATATATAATAATTTGTTTGCGTTGTTGTATGAAAAAAAAAGTTAGAAGCACTATTTATCGTGAGGAGCTTAAAAAATAAATTGATGTAAATGGATAAAACAAAAATTATATGAGCACTATTTATCGTGAAATCATAGACTTTAAAAAATAAATTGATGTAAATGGGTAAAAAAAATAATTATTCCTATGTTTTTTTTTGCTAAAACATTATTAATATGTTAAATGTTCAGTCTATATATATCAAATTAGTAAATTCAAGTTTGCATTCACTATATAATATTATACATTTTATATGTAAGTTCACTAATATACTATAAACCTATATGTAAGTTTTTACGGGCTATTTTACACATTAAAATAAATAAAAATATTTTATTGTATTTTGACACATGTAAATCCAATTAAAATCATCGTACTCGGTTCTCTTGATTTACATTAATTTTTCATACCGGTATGATCGGATTGAATTTCAACAATATTATAAGAGCTATTTTATGACGTATTCATAAGACGAAGAACACGACATTATTTGTTTACTAAAATATAAAAGTATATTGTTAAAAATATTATTTTTATTTTGATCTAAAGCTCACACAACAATATTCCCGCATATTTATGAGTTACACCAAAAACCCACACGATCTTCAATTCCAAGTTAATGAAACACCGCATTTTGGATGCGGATACATATCAGATTCTTAAGATTCGAATTAGTGACGTGTCTGCCTACGTAGACAGCCTATGAGGTAAGAAAACTCAACTTTATATATAAAGAGGGTCTATGTTTACAGTATCAACACACGATGGTTCTTAAAACAAAGTTCATTAACATTGGTTTATAAGTTTGTAGGGGAGACTAAAAATCGGTTTTATTATTCTTCACATACCATACAAAACAACAAAAAGAAACATTTTCACAGAGAATCCCCGAACCAGACGGGATATATATCTACAACTTTATTCGTCTCCCAAGTCACTCTTGCCACGACTCTTTTAAACCAAAGTCTTACACTTCGAAGTTTGAGGGTCCCACATAGCTGGTAAAAGATATTTCCTACCGGCGAGACCCAAAGCATTGTAACTCGCTCCGGTAGTCTTGTCCACGAGAACCCGACCCGGGTAACCCGGGTAAGCACCGGACCCGAACATCCCAGTACATGTCGAGACGGCTTCTTGATTCGTCACGGTGTTAACCAGTAGCGTCGCTAGGTTTATAATCATACCGTCAACTCCGACGTCACCGTTAGGTGCAATCAACGGCGGAGTCTGAGGTCCGTATAACGGCTGATGAAACGGCCACGCGCAGTAGCCAGGACACTGCTTTTTAGAGTTTCCAACCCAAAGGTATGCTCCACCGTCCACGGAGCTTGACTTCGACCCGTGGGTCCCGCACCGGTTCATGCAAAACCGGTCAACGCTCACGTCTTTCGCCGTCAAAACGGCGGTTATCAACCCAACACCACCTCCGTTAAGTTTGCCTGACAGAGCTCGGAGGTGGGGATTTTTTAAGGAGTTTCCGAGAGGGTAGTCCTCGAGGAGGAGCTGTTTACCGAGGACGATCGTTGACGCGCCGCCAGTGTACGTCTTCCACCACGACTCGACCGAGGGACCTTTTGCGGCGGCGGGGGAGTTGAGAGAGCGGATGAAGTCGACGATGACGGCACGTTGGATTGGTTTGAAGTTTCCGTACCAAACGATATTGAGATTGATGTTTTTTTGGACTGAAAGGCTGATATTGAGACTGATGTTTCCTTTGGAGAGAGTGCCGTTGAACTTCAGCAGTTTATGCTCGACCGACGCAGCGGAGGAGAAACCGGTGGCGGAGAGGAGTACTATAAGAGCGGCTAAACGGTAAGTATAGGCCATATCCAAGAAGAGAGAGAGAGGTTTTGTGTTTTAAGTTGAGGTTTATGGAAGCAGTTAAATGCTATATTTAGAGCATCTTTAACGCTAAATGCGTTTTAAAGATTCTCAGTTTTTGACTTTTTTTTCTAAAAAAAAAAAAAAAAAAAAAAAAAATATAAATTCTCAGTTTTTAATTCATCACTTATGTTATCGATTTTTGTTGTTTTTGTGGGACCCCAAAATTAAGAAATCCAATTATAACCTGGATTAAAGATGGTTTTATAGCAAATTTTGAACTGGATTTAGCTATAGAATGATTTTGATAAAAAAAAAAAAGCTATAAAATGCTGAGAGCGTACTTGTCAAAGTATGCCATGAGTTAATATTTAATTGGTTTACACAAGGATATTCTCCAGCCTGTGACCAGTGAGGTCTAGAAGGATGACGTGGTAGCTTCCACAAACGTGGAGTATTAAATTATTTTCATAATTATATTAAAATGTTAGAGCATGACTATTATAGATTCTAAAATAAAAAATAAATTAATATTATATTTGTTTTTGTTATTTTTAATTTTCAAAAACCAATTGAATTGCTAGTAAAATGATAACTGTCATTGTGGATTTACAACAGATTCTTAAAAGTTGGAAGTTTAAAACTTTTCTCTACTTTCTTTTCTGACTTAATTATTTTTTTTTCTTAAATGATAAGAACCCTCTCTAACTACTGTCATTTGAACTATTCTTATGTCGACAAGGATGAACACTTATATGTCCATATAATGTTTATACTATTTACACTGAAAAGTTCATGTCCGAATTTATTGAAAGATGTAATCATGTAAATTTAATAAACCAAAATCAATTGCCTTTTAAATTATTGATGAATAGAGACTAGTTTTATATCATACATTTTGGAACACACCGAGTTCCCTTTACATTTTATCATCATTTACAAAAGCACCATGTGTTTGGATCACCAACTAACTAATACACAAAGGAAAATTCTTCAAGTTTGTGAGATACATCAATTGTATTCATCAAACAATAGATTCCAAACGATATATATTGACTTCCAACCTATGGGTTTAATCGAACCACATAACAACACATATTGGACATTCTACCTAGCTGATTGTTTTCGGTATTCCATAGACTGGTTTGTTAATAACACCATGCATTATGCAAAATTGATATTGGTTTCTAACAAGAACTGTGCATCGTGGAATCATTATTTGTGAAGTTATTTATCAATATCGCATATGTTGGAGGTAGTTGATTATCATCTCTAATATAGTTCAAGATTATACGATGATGTGATGTGTTATCCAGTGTTAAGAAAACAAAAACTGTGCATTATGAATGATACCATCTCTAGTTAAATTAATGTTACATCTTAATAATTCATGCAACATGTTTGTTTTATTTCACAAGCTACAGAGGGACAATTACTTTGCAGTTTCCGATTTAACAGATTTATATTAGTTTTTTTTTTAACTTTGTAACTATAGAATTTTGTCAGTGTACATGGTAGCAAAATATAAATCCTAATAAAGTATGTAAATGTGATAAATATGCATTTATTAGAAATGTTACTTCTTATAAAAATTATGCATGCCAGATGACAATCATTATATTTTATTTTTGTCAATTAACGTGTTTGATATTTTATGTGATAATCAATTTTAGATTAGACTAACTTACGTCACAAGATTGTCTTTCACCAAATAATTTTCCATCAGTTTAAATTATTATGTGTTTTTATTAAACCTTACTTCATTTTGGTCTCTGGTTGATTAATATAATTTTCCAACCAATATAGTCCAGCCAATATAGTGATATGGATATGAAACAATACAACTTTCATTTGCTTATTTGAAAGCTAATTGTTTGTCACCAATTCATAACAGTTAATGTGTGTTTGGGTGAGATGAGAGCACGTGTGGATATATATGTAATTGTGAATGTGATTCGTAGGGCTGAAAACTGATTAAAAGTCGGTCAAACTATGAAATAACACCAAGGCCTTGCAATGTTTTGTAGGCATGAAATGTCGCATGCTTTAAATGTTTTAATATGCTTGCGAAAGTGACAAAATGTACATAATGAACAAGTTCATTCATAGATGCGTACATATGGCCTAACGTACTGATTCATTGATTGTAGGTGTTATCCATTTGGAATCTACAAACTATTGATTAAGAACCAGGACTTATTTTTTGATTAAAACAAAAAATTAACAAGTACTATGTGATTGTATTTAGGGAAACTAAAAAAATAGACCAAAAAATCATTATCATTGTATTTTTGGTCTATATTTATAATTTTCCCTTGTGATTTATTTAATTCTACTTAGTGAAAATATTTGAAATTTGAAATTTGAAAAGGGGGAATTAAAATGAGATATGAGATAATTATGCATGTGTGTATATGTCGGATAAGTCAATTAAACTTAGCAAGCCCAAGTCGAATATAGTGTTAGCATATCCTCTCCCCTCCATAACTTAACTTTTGACTTTTGAGGGTAAACGTAACAGTCTTTATTATGGGCAAATTTTGTATGCATGCCCACTTGGATCATGTCTTTCTCCTTTTTCCCTTTTTGGTCAAATTATGTAAAAGTTGGAGCATACGTATATATACTCGAACCAAAAATAAAAGCATGAAACATGTCGATTATCTTGAGTGGTTTCAAAATTGCGCTGAAAAGATACGTTTCACATAGAAGGCATCCTAGTTTCAACAGCTACAATAATTGAACATTTCTGTCGACAAGAGATACTGAAAAGGACTAGGGAAAGTGACGTAAGTCCAATCAAAATATTAGATAAGGGTCAGTCTTCTTAAGTTGAATCTTCTTGTCCTCCGATCACTATATTCGTCTGCATTCGACGTGTACCGTCAATTTATCAAACCCACAGGAGCTTCAATAATTATTAGTCCGCACAAGCAGCCAATACAACGTTAACGTAATTTATTCCTTTTTACTTTTTTTTTGTGCACATTATTCCTTTTTACTTATACCTACATCACCAATGCCTGAGCCAAAAAATTGATAAAAGGCATAATCCACATATTGTAACCTAATTAATATAAATAAATAATATGTCAAAGTCCTGAAAAGTACCACTAAGTAAATTGGTTAAGCAACAAGCCAACAACATTAATGAAATTTTAACATAAGTTTTTCCACTGTTTTTTTAAGTAAAAGTCCTAACAGAATCAATGAGTATATTATTATAATTTACTCCGTCCACCCCTACTGTATATATACATAATTTTTGGATAAGTTGGGTTTATTAATCAATCACTAATCTTGTGAGGTACGTTGGTCTTAATTGCCGCCGACCGACCGACCAGCTTCTCATGGTGGCTAACCAATCTCTATACACAGTTTGGTCCCAGTTCTCTTGTCATGCATGCTTGTATAAAAGAGTCAACTTTTTGGAATCTTCCCTATATCATTCGAGCTCCATATATTATACAGCGAAAATTCAATCGAATAAACATTTTCCTCGAGAATGTTTTCCTCAAACCCATTAATCAAAGATACAGCCCATTTAGAGAGATATAGTTATGAAGTTATGAAGTTATGAAGTTGTCTCCGCCACTCTTTGTTGTGGATTAAATCGCTTATGGCAGATCATTAATGTATGTTGTAAACAAAATAATCGTGTTTGTGATTCCCTCATATGATGTTGATATTTTCAATAATAATGAAAAATCATCTTTTCCAAATGCAGTAATGAAAAATAGTTTAAAAAACTAGTTATCAATCTATGAAAAAGAATAAATAAAACAGTAGTTCATACACAGTCAATGAGAAAAGATTTCAAGTGCTTGAGGAACTCTTTAGACTTCTCCAAATTCACAGCATGTCCTGCCTTCTTGATCACCACTATCTCTGCATTTTCTCCTATATGTCTGTTTTTCACCATATTTTTTACAACACTATTAATATAAGTTGTTGTTTCACATTTAAAAGAAAAGGTAATCTCTGAACTTACCTTTTCAATCTGTAACCAAGTTCAAGTGGAAATATTTGATCTTCTTCTCCCCATATGATCAAAGATTTCTAAATTTAACACACAAAAAAAACAATTTTTTCAGCAACTTCAAAGTCTACATAGCAAAAAGAAAGCTAGTTTTCCACCTGTTTGATCCTAGGAAGATCTGAAAGTCTACGATCTTTGAGTATTGATTTGATCAAATCTCTCTTCTCCTCTACAAACTCCATACACATTACCTTCACCATTCAAGAACAAAATTCAACACAACAAAAAAACAAAACCACAAAATGCAAAACAAAACAAGAAACACAACTTACATCTATAAAGTCCCAAAGAAAAAACGATGGAACACCTTTGATCGGCTTAACAAAAGAGAATCTAATAAGCTCCTTAAGCTTCTCCGGCGTCTGAGGAATCAGAATCCCTGTGGCTTCTTCAAGATTCGGAACCTTAAACAATCCATCCTCCATATCTTTCTCCTCAAGGCAAACCCCTGCGCAGCATAGCACAATCTTCTCCACTTTCTCCGGAAACTGCGCCGCTAAACTGTACCCGACGAATCCACCGTAGCTGATCCCGACAACGTTCATCCTCTCGACCCCGTGCGCTTCCATTAGCCTCATCAAACATCGAGCCTGGAAAGACTCGGACCGGTTCGGTTCCGACGTGGAAGATAAACCGAAGAAGAGGAGGTCAGGGACGTAGACGTTGAACCGGCCCGTGAAAGCTCGGAGGTGTTCGCCGTATTGCCACATTGCGTTGGCTCCGAAGCCGTGGAGGAGGAGGAGGTTAGGTTTAGATCGGTTTGGAGATTTAGGGATCCAACAGTGCATTGACGTTGATGCGAGGGGATTGCCGTGGGAGAGATCGGTGGTGACAGAGCGGAGACCGGCGTTTGAGAATGATTGTTTGAATAACCAATCACGCGATGCCGTGAAGCTGAAGCATCGCAACAGTTTCAGATGATCAAACATTTTTGACAAAAAAAAAATCAAAATGAAACAGAGGAGAAGAAAGGCGTGGTGATGAAACGGAAGAGAGACGAAGCTGTTTCAGTTATGTCGGAAACCCAAAATAAACGTGACATGTTGTCCGAGCGTATAATTTAAGTTATTACAGCAAAGGACATAAAGGATTTTATATTTGTATAAAACACCCTATCGATTAAGTAATTTAGAGGTAGTAGGTTCGATTCCAGTCTGTACATATGTAACCAGAATTAAATAAAACATAAAATCACTATAATCTCTTAGAGGTGAGGTTTAATCATGAACTGAATAATTAAAAAAATCTTTACTTTTAGGGTTTAGAGAAGTAAAAGGTAGCTTGGTTAACAAGAAATGGTTCTATCTAACTCTTGAGTTTTAGGAGTAGCTTGTTTACAAATTCACTGTTTTTCAAATATAATTTTTTTAATTAATTTAAATTCAGTTTTTATTGAATGTGTCATTTCATCAAAAAAAAATTACAGTCAAATTTAAACTATTTGATATTTATAAAAATATCTATTTTTTAATTTATTTATTATTATTTAATATTTTTAAAATTTTAATTTATACATTTATTAAATCTTTTTTTCAACAGCTTCAGATGATCAAACATTTTTCAAAAAAAAAAAATCAAAATGAAATAGATGAGAAGAAAGGCGTGACGCGAAAACGGAAGAGAGACGAAGCTGTTTCAGTTATTGTCTGAACATATAATTTACAATATTACAGTAAAGGACATGTAGGTTGTTATATTTGTATAAAAAAACCTATCGATTAAGTAATTTAGAGGTAATAGGTTCGATTACAGTCTGTACAGATGTAACCGGAATTAAATAAACCATAAAATTACTAAAATTGATTAGAGGTTTAATCATGAACAGAATAATCATAACCTGTACTTTTTAGGGTTTTGGAGAAGTAAAAGGTGGTTTGGCGAACACGAGAGTTTTAGAATCAGTTTCTATCTTCTTTTTTCTTTGAAACACAAACTTCCATTAATATAAGTAAAGTCAGGTTAGAGCCAAATGTTCAACACATACAAATAAACTCTGTTTAGCAAGCATATCAGCTGCCTTGTTTTTTTCTATTAAAATCCAACCCAAAGAGATTGAATCAAAACCTGTCCAAAAGCAAAGGATATCCGCAACGACACCGTACAGCTGCGGTAAAGAGTTACTATTGTTGATGCTGTTTATCAGAAGTCTTGAGTCCGACTCACATTTGATCTGTCAGATCCCCAACTCCTTGCACTTAAGAAAGGCCGATCTCATCGCTAAAGCTTCTCCCATTAATGGTGAGTGAACCTGCTGCATTATTCCGGAAAAGCTGAGTGATTCACCTTGTCTAGTGATGATCCAGCCCAGACCTGCAGTCATCGAGTCCACTCGCCAATCGTAAGATAGTAGAAGTCTCCATCTGTGTTACAGGGGCAGAGGGGTCCTTTTCGTTGTGGGTTTATGTATGGTATGTCATGATTCCCATTCTCTAGCTGCCGCAATAGCTCTGGAAAGTGTGTCCATTCTCTAGCTGTCCTGATTCCCATTCTCTAGCTGCCGCAATAAAATCAGTTCCTAATTTCTATCTAACTCGTGAGTTTTTGGGGTCGTGTCTCAGCATTCTTTGCCGTCTTGTTTTGGGGTCCAAGGACCGACCAATGCCTGCTTGAAATCTGCAGTGATAGTTACTCTCCAAAACCATTAATAGAAACAGTGTATTTGAAGTGTATTTCGTCTTTCGTCGTGCACATGGATGCAGATTTACTACCTTGGTTTATAGAGTCTACATGAGTCTGTAAATGTTTGCTGTCGGAAAAAAAAAAAAGAAACAGTGTATTTGAAGTAATAATTGACAATAAAATAATCCTAAATGTCATTATTGACCATTTAGATGCGACCAATCTTTGACATTTGGAACATTAAAAGCAGTATTTTGTTGGTTACTGAGTGTGATACCGAAGATTAAATAATAAAGAGATTCTAATAAAATCCGTAGTCTGAGATTAGTTTTAATTACCTGCAGCAACTTCCTTGTTTCGTATAAGTTCTCTAGCAGTCTCTCTCGTCTCAAATAGGCTTTTACATTCTGTATAATAATTACTAGAGTTTGATTGTATGGGTGTTTGTTTTAGTAAAATAGACATATAATTTATTTACAACACAAAAATGTAATGATTGTACAAATATCCATTCATATGGATTTTTGTTTGATTTGTGATATATAATATTTGTGACAGATTGACAATTTTAAACTGCGTGTGATTTGTTGAAATTTCATATTGCGGTTGGATACAAAACCAATCAAAATAATATTTATATAACATATTTGTCAATTGATAATTTTTCACTATATAACCATTTATGACGTATTTATTTATAAATTAAAACACCAATTAGTATATTTATATATTTTATAAATTAAAACACCAATTATTATCTTTATGTATATCAATAAATCTATATTTTCAAAATTAAATGTATTTATGTTTTAATAAGATAGATAGATATGTCTCTAAGTTTTTTATATGCCAAATAAACTCCACTTATATGTTTATTTTTGAGAAATTATTAAAGTGAATTTTATTTGTTGTATTCTTGTAATTCAAGTACATATGTGCGAGTTATATTAATCATTACACTATCTAACATATATTTGAAAAATAACTTTATATGTTTTAATAAAAATATCTATAGTTTATATTCTGTATGTGAAATGAAATAATAATATACATGAATATATAACATTTAAAATTTTTAGTCATATTTTAAATTAAATTGCTTCGTTTCATTGTAAAATTTGGTTATACTAATACAGTTAGAAATCTGGTTAGTAAAAGAATAAATTTGGTTAGTAAAAGTGGGTATCCGTAAAAAAATTACCATATGAATTTAATCTGAAATTGTAAACCACGAGCTTGGCATCGTCATCGCTGCAATCATAAAGCAATAGCCTGTCGTCAAAAAGTGATGCGACCGGTGGCATTGAGTAAAGATATTTCTCTTCGATACAATTGAGAGTTGACCGGAGATTTATGGAATAAGTTTTGTCCCATGTCACATTGTCATGATTTAACGACCATATAGTTTGTGTGTCTCCCTTATCCTCCGATAAGCATAGGCGGTCATTCAAGGTGCACATAGTGATTCGGTGATGAGGTGCATATGCAACGGGTATTTTTGCCATTACCGCAAACGTCTCAGTGTGAAGATGGAACGATAAGACTTGTGTTTCTGTGACTGCGTCAATGAACCAATAGAGAAATCCATGTGCATGCGCTGGTACTTTATCAGTCATGTTCGTTTTATCAACGCTGCCAAACGCCGCAGCGACTCAAAATTCTCTCTATGGTTACGGAAAACACAGCACCGTCAAGATAAAACGGATCTGATTATTAAGTCGCCGCGACAAATAAAAACCAGTAAACACGACGCTAAAAATATCAGCGACTGCGGCAACTCCGATTTCCTTCCCTTGATTATCAGTTTGTGTTTGTTTTAGTTTCAACATCAATGAATTTACTTCCATTACAGTGTAATTATTGGCCGCAGCCGCTGGTCCCGGCGTCTTTAAAACGAACAGGGCTAAAGATCATTCAAGATAAGCAGAGCGTGCTGCTTTTGTGTGACTCAAAACAGCATCTCCACTCTCCATTTACGTCATTTCCTTAAACATTGAGTTTTAAAGACTACGCTAAATTCTCATTTTTAATCAATTAAAGAATAAAGTGATGGGTGGCTATACGGAGAAAAACTAACTAAAGTGATTTTGACTTCATCATCTGTAAACAAGTTCTAAAAAGAAGCGCCCACCTGTATACTTTAGACTTATTACGTATATCAGTATCACATCAAAAGGTGGATTATATACTTAACTAGCCAATCCTCGGATATCAAAAGAAGCATATAATGTCTAAAAAGTTTCAAATCCAGCATATGGATGGGCTACTATAAAGCCCAAAAGAATACACCTTATTATATGGGCCATGTTATAGCAACTGGATTTCAGTAAATGATTCCTTTGTGGGTAAGGCAAAGTCCAACCTAAGATTAATTGGCCTCCTCGTGAATGTTGATGAATGAAACCTCACACTATCACCACACAACTTTTGTTATGTTATAAATATACAGTATTTAAATTAGCGAGCATCTATTTATAGATTTCCCACACGTTCAGCACTCTTTTTTCTTCATTGAACATATAGAATTTGATACTTCACAGAAAATATGTTTACACCACATGGTAAATTGATTATCACTAAAATTATAGAACTACCCATGGCCCACTTAATATTCCATTTACATCTCTACAACTAAATTTTTGTTATCAACTTTATATACTCGACATTAGTTATATAAATATACATACATGAACATATAGAAAAATTTTAGAAGTGGGGGCCCTATATAGTGGGGCCCATCCCAATGTTTCATGACACTATGTGCAGGTCCGGCTCGGCCTACATTCCACAAAATGAGCATCCATCTGCAAAAACTATTAAAAGATTTCAGACAATAGTAACAAATAAACAGTTAAGATAAACAATATTAGAGAGACTCTCGAAAACATCAAGTGGTTTCAGGTCAATCATTGGGCCCTTGTTTGATCGTTTTCTTGATGGACTTGTCTTGAAAGACCACCTGAAAACGCCAAAGTACCACCTTCAGCTTCGTTTTGAAAAGTTGGCCTTTAAACTCTCTATTGCTCATATCAATTAAACGATTTACAACTGTAGCATACCTGAACGCCTTTGTAACCATCATATATCTAATATACCGGCGAAGTGACCAAACTTTGAGGGAAGAGACGTTGGAGTCCACTGGCGAGGACGGTAGAATATGTATACGATGGCGGATGCTGCGGCTATTTGTCAGAGGAGCTGCAAATCCTTTTTTTTCTCCAAGGAACCGGTGTTGGACTTGCAGTATTTCACTAAAAAGTTTAAGTTTCAGTATATAGAGCGTTTAACGTGAAACTCAATATTTTCGAAGGGGTTAACAAATAGATTTTTAGAAAAATTCAAAAAATATAACAATATTGTTTTAATGCATAGTTGTCTCATGTACTAATATATGGCGGTGGTCAAAGAGGTTTGGAACATTTGTTGTCTCTATTTCTCTAGAAAATAACAATTTTATAATGGGTAGTCCATTAATTTAGGGAAAATATGAAACTTTACTAAATTAATTTTTTTTTAAAATTGAACGATGTTAATGTACCATGAAAGAGAGTTTAGTACATTAATAAGAATGTAGAATGTGGTTAGAAATTTTAAAACAACACTAAAGATTATAGGGCTCAGTATATAAAGTATTTACAAAAAATCAATATTTTTGTAGAGGTTAACACATAGATTTTGAGAAAATTTCAAAAAATATGACAATATTGTTTTAATGCATAGTTGCATCCTATACTAATATATGATGATGTTGAAAGAGGTTTAGAGTCTTTGTTATCTCCGTTTTTCAAGAAAATAGTGATTTTGTATTGGTTATTCCACTAATTTAGATAGTATTATGAAGTTTTACTAATTAATTGATAAAAAATTAGAACGATTCTCATATACCATAAAAGAAAATTTAACATACATTAATACAAATTTATAATGTCGTTAGAAAATATAGAACAACAATAAAAAGTATAAGTTTCACTATATAGTGCGTTTAACATAAAACTCAATATTTTCGTAGACACATAGATTTTGAGAAAAAATCAAAAAATATAATAATATTGCTTTAATGCATAGTTGCTTCATCTACTAATATATAATGATGGTCAAAGAGGTTTGGAACCTTTGGTGTCTCCATTTGTTAAGAGAATAGCGATTTTATATTGGTTAGTCCACTAATTTATGGAATATATGTAATTTTACTATATTAATTTATAAAAAAAATTGAACGATGCTCATTTACCATAAAAAAGAGTGTAGCATACGTTAATACAAATGTAGAATGTGGTTAGAAATTTTAAAACAACACTAAAGATTATAGGCTTCAGTATATAAAGCATTTACCAAAATTCAAATTTCTGCAGGGGTTAACACATAGATTTTGAGAAAAATTTCAAAAATATGACAATATTGTTTTAATGCATAGTTGCATCCTGCACTAAGATATGATGATATTGAAAGAGGTTTTGAGTCAAGAAAATAGTCATTTTATAGTGGTTATTCCATCAATTTTAGGAGTATTATGAGGTTTTACTAAGTTAATTAATAAAAATTATAACGATTTTCATATACCATGAAAGAGAGATTAAAATACATTAATACAAATGTAGAATATGGTTAGAAATTTTAAAACAACACTAAAAAGTTTAGGCTTCAGTATATAGAGCGTTTAACGTAAAACTCATTATTTTCGTAGGGGTTAACACATAGATTTTTAAAAAATTTCAAAAAATATAACAATATTGCTTTAATGCATATTTACCTCCTGTACTAATATATGGTGATGGTCAAAGAGGTTTGGAACCTTTGTTGTCTTCATTTCTCTAGAGAATAGTGATTTTATAATGGTTAGTCCACTAATTTAGGGAGAATATGAAATTTTACTAAATTAATTTATAAAAAAATTGAATGATGCTCATGTACCATGAAAGAGAGTTTGACATATATTAATACAAATGTAGAATACAGTTAGAAATTTTAAAAGAACACTAAAGATTATAGGATTCAATATATAAATCATTTACCAAAATTCAATATTTTTGTAGAGGACACGTAGATTTTGAGAAAATTTTCAAAAATATGACAATATTGTTTTAATGCATCTTTGCATTCTACACTAATATATGATGATGTTGAAAGAAGTCCAGAGCCTTTTTGTGTCCGTTTTTTAAGAAAATAATGATTTTGTAATGATTATTCCACTGATAATGATAGTATTCTGAAGTTTTACAAATTAATTATAAAAAATTAGAACAATTCTCATATACCATAAAAAAGAGTTTAACATACATTAATACAAATGTAGAATATGGTTAGAATTTTAAAACAACACTAAAAAGTTTAGGGGTATATAGAGCATTTAACGTAAACTCAATATTTTCGTAGGGAGACAACAAAGGTTACAAACCTCTTTGACCATCATCATATATTAGTAAATGAGACAACTATGCATTAAAGCAATATTGTTATATTTTAAAAAAATTTCCCAAAATCTATGTTTAAACTAATTTAGAGAGTATATGAAGTTTTACTAAATTAACTTATAAAAAATATTGAACGATGCTCATGCACCATGAAATAGAGTTTAGAATAAATTAATACAAATGTAGAATGTGGTTATAAATTTTATAACCACACTAAAGATTATAGGGTTCAGTATATAAAACATTTACCAAAATTCAATATTTTTTGTAGAGGTTAACAAATAGATCTTGAGAAAATTTCAAAAAATATGACAATATTGTTTTAATGCATACTTGCATCCTACACTAATATATGATGATGTTGAAAGAGGTTTACAGCCTTTGTTGTCTTCTTTGTTCAAGAAAATAGCGATTTTGTAGTGGTTATTCCACTGATTTAGGGAGTATTATGAAGTTTTACTAAATTAATTGATCAAAAATTATAACGATTCCTATTTACCATGAAAGAAAGTTTAACATACAATAATACAAATGTAGAATGTGGTTATAAATTTTAAAACAACACTAAAATGTTTAGGCTTCAGTATATAGAGCGTTTAAATTAAAATTCAATATTTTCGTAGGGGTTAACACACAAATTTTGAAAAAAATTCAAAAAAATATAATAATATTGCTTAATGCATAGTTGCCTCCTGTGCTAATATATGGTAATGGTCAAAGAGGTTTGGAACCTTTGTTATCTTTATTTCTCTAGAAAATAGCGATTTTATAATGGCTAGTCCATTAATTTAGAGAGAATATGAAATTTTACTAAATTAATTTTTTAAAAATTGAACGATATTCATGTACCATGAAAGAGAGTTTAGCATACATTAATACAAATGTATAATGTGATTAAAATTTTTAAAACAATACTAAAGATTATAGGCTTCAGTATATAAAATATTTACCAAATTTCAATATTTTTGTACGGTAATACATAGATTTTGAGAAAATTTCAAAAAATATGATAATATTGTTTTAATGCATAGTTGCTTCCTGCACTAATATGATGATGCTGAAAGAGGTTTGGAGCCTTTGTTGTCTCCGTTATACAAGAAAATAGTCATTTTATAGTGGATATTCCACCGATTTTGGGAGTATTATGAAGTTTTACTAAGTTAATTAATAAAAGTTATAACGAATCCCATATACCATTAAAGGGAGTTTAAAACACATTAATACAGATGTAGAATATGGTTTAAAATTTTAAAACAACAATAAAAAGTTTAGGCTTCAGTATATAGAGCGTTTAACGTGAAACTCAATATTTTCGTAGACACATAGATTTTGAGAAAATTCAAAAAATGTAATAATATTGCTTTATGCATAGTTGCCTCATGTACTAATAGATGATGATGGTCAAAGAGGTTTGGAACCTTTGTTGTCTTCATACCTCTAGAGAATAGCGATTTTATAACGGTTAGTCCACTAATTTAGGGAGGTAATAATATTGCTTTATGCATAGTTGCCTCATGTACTAATAGATGATGATGGTCAAAGAGGTTTGGAACCTTTGTTGTCTCCATTTCTTTAGAGAATAGCAATTTTATATTGGCTAGTCCACTAATTTAGGGAGTATATGAAATTTTACTATAATAATTTATAAACAAAAAAATTGAATGATGCTCATTTACCTTGGAAGAGAGTTTAGCATACATTAATACAAATGTAGAATGTGGTTAGAAA
>NC_027749.1:1904246-1905946 GCF_000695525.1 Brassica oleracea var. oleracea | reverse complement strand
TAAATATGATAATATTGTTTTAATGCATAGTTGCATTCTGCACTAACATATGATGATGTTGAAAGAGGTTTAGAGCCTTTGTTTTCTTCGGTTATTCAAGAAAATAGCAATTTTGTAGTGGTTATTCCACAGATTTAGTGAGTATTATAAAGTTTTACTAAATTAATTGATAAAACATTATAACGATTCTCATATACCATGAAAGAGAGTTTAACATACATTAACAAACATGTAAAATGTAGAATATAGTTAAAAAATTTAAAACAACACTACAATGTTTTGGCTTCAGTATATAGAGCGTTTAACGTAAAGCTCAATATTTTCGTAGGGATTAACACATAGATTTTAAGAAAAATTAAAAAAGTATAACAATATTGCTTTAATGCATAGTTGCATCCTATACTAATATATGATGATGTTGAAAGAGGTTTAGAGCTTTTGTTGTCTTCTTTGTTCAAGAAAATAGCGATTTTATAATGGTTAGTCCACTAATTTAGGGAGTATTTGAAGTTTTACTAAATTAACTGATAAAAAAAATTGAACGATGTTCATGCATCATGAAAAAGAGTTTAGCATACATTAATACAAATGTAGAATGCGGTTAGAAATTTTTAAACAACACTAAATATTATAGGCTTCAGTAAATAAAACATTTACCAAAATTCAATATTTTTGTAGAGGTTAACACATAGATTTTGGGAAAATTTCAAACAAATATGACAATATTATTTTAAAGCATAGTTGCATCCTACACTAATATATGATGATGTTGAAAGAGGTTTAGAGCCTTTGTTGTCTCCGGATTTCAAGAAAATAGTGATTTTGTAGTGGTTATTCCCCCGATTTAGGGAGTATTATGAAGTTTAACTAAATTAATTGACAAATTTTTTTTAACGATTCTCATATACCATGAAAGAGAGTTTAACATACATTAATACAAATGTACAATGTGGTTAGAAATTTTAAAACAACACTACAATGTTTAGGCTTCAGTATATAGAGTGTTTAATGTAAAGCTGAATATTTTTGTAGGGGTTAACACATAAATTTTGAGAAAAATTCAAAAATAATAATAATATTGCTTTAATGCATATTTTCCTCTTGTACTAATATATGGTGATGGTAAAAGAGGTTTGGAACCTTTGTTGTCTCCATTTCGTTAGAAAACAGCGATTTTATAGTGGCTAGTCCGGGAGAATATGAAATTTTACTAAATTTTTTTTTTTTTTTAAATTGAACGATGTTCATGTACCATGAAAGAGAGTTTAGCATACATTAATACAAATGTAGAATGTGATTAAAAATTTTAAAACAATACTAAAGATTATAGGCTTCAGTATATAAAACATTTACCAAATTTCAATATTTTTGTACGGGTTCACATAGATTTTGAAAAAATTTCAAAAAATATGACAATATTGTATTAATTCATAGTTGCATAATGCACTAATATATGATGATGTTGAAAGAGGTTTAGAGCCTTTGATGTGTCCTTTTTCAAGAAAATAGTGATTTTCGTAGGGGTTAACACATAGATTTTGAGAAAAATTCAAAAAGTATAATAATATTGCTGTAATGAATAGTTGCCTCCTGTACTAATATACGATGATGATGGTCAAAGAGGTTTGGAACCTTTGTTGTCTCCATTTCTTTAGAGAATAGCGATTTTACAATGGTTAGTCCACTAATTTAGGGAGTAT
>NC_027749.1:1875264-1904158 GCF_000695525.1 Brassica oleracea var. oleracea | reverse complement strand
TACAAATGTAGAATGTGGTTAGAAATTTTAAAACAACACTAAAGATTATAGGGTTCAGTACATAAAGCATTTACCAAAATTCAATATTTTTGTAGAAGTTAACACATAGATTTTGAGAAAATCTCAAAAAAAAATGAAAATATTGTTTTAATGCATACTTGCATCATATACTAATATATGATGATGTTGAAAGACGTTTAGAGCCTTTGTTGTCTTCGTTTTTCAAGAAAATAGCTATTTTGTAATGGTTATTCCACAGATCAAATGCATAGTTGCATCCTATACTAATATATGATGATGTTGAAAAAGGTTTAGAGTCTTTGTTATCTCCATTTTTCAAGAAAATAGTGATTTTGTATTGGTTATTTCACTAATTTAGATAGTATTATGAAGTTTTACTAATTAATTGATAAAAAATTAGAACGATTCCCATATACCATAAAAGAAAGTTTAACATAAATTAATACAAATTTAGAATGTCGTTAGAAAATTTAGAACAACAACAAAAGTATAAGTTTCACTATATAGAGCGTTTAACCTAAAACTCAATATTTTCGTAGATACATAGATTTTGAGAAAAAAATCAAAAAATATAATAATATTGCTTTAATGCATGGTTGCTTCATCTACTAATATATGATGATGGTCAAAGAGGTTTGAAACCTTTGGTGTCTCCATTTGTTAAGAGAATAGCGATTTTATATTGGTTAGTCCACTAATTTAGGGAGTATATGTAATTTTACTATATTAATTTATATAAAAAAATTGAACGATGCTCATGTACCATGAAAGAGAGTTTAGCATATATTAATACAAATGTAGAATACATTTATAAATTTTAAAACAACACTAAAGATTATAGGGTTCAATATATAAAACATTTACCAAAATTCAATATTTTTGTAGAGGACACGTAGATTTTGAATTTTTTTAAAAAATATGAGAATATTGTTTTAATGCATCGTTGCATTCTACACTAATATATGATGATGTTGAAAGAGGTTCAGAGCCTTTTTTGTGTCCGTTTTTTAAGAAAATAATGATTTTATAATGATTATTCCACTGATTATGATAGTATTCTGAAGTTTTACTAATTAATTTATAAAAAATTATAACAATTCTCATATACCATAAAAGAGAGTTTAACATACATTAATACAAATATAGAATATGGTTAGAATTTTAAAACAACACTAAAAAGTTTAAGGGTATATAGAGCGTTTAACGTAAACTCAATATTTTCGTAGGGGTTAACACATAGATTTTGAAAAAATTTCAAAAAATATAACAATATTGCTTTAATGCATAGTTGCCTCCTGTACTAATATATGATGATGGTCAAAGTGGTTTGAAACCTTTTTTGTCTCTATTTCTCTTGAGAATAGCGATTTTATAATGGTTAGTCCACTAATTTAGCCTCATGTGCTAATATATGGTAATTGTCAAAGAGGTTTGTAACCTTTGTTATCTTTATTTCTCTAGAAAATAACGATTTTATAAAGGCTAGTCCATTAATTTAGGGAGAATATGAAATTTTACTAAATTAATTTTTTTTAAAAATTGAACGATGTTCATGTACCATGAAAGAGAGTTTAGCATACATTAATACAAATGTAGAATGTGATTAGAAATTTTAAAACAATACTAAAGATTATAGGCTTCAGTATATAAAACATTTACCAAATTTCAATATTTTTGTAGGGTAAAACATAGATTTTGAGAAAATTTCAAAAAATATGACAATATTGTTTTAATGCATAGTTGCATCCTGCACTAACATATGATGATGCTGAAAGAGGTTTGGAGCCTTTGTTTTCTCCGTTATACAAGAAAATAGTCATTTTATAGTGGTTATTCCACCGATTTTGGGAGTATTATGAAGTTTTACTAAGTTAATTAATAAAAGTAATAAAGAATCTCATATACCATGAAAGGGAGTTTTAAAAACATTAATGCAGATGTAGAATATAGCTTAAAATTTTAAAACAACACTAAAAAGTTTAGGCTTCAGTATATAGAGCGTTTAACGTAAAACTCAATATTTTCGTAGGGGTTAACACATAGATTTTTAAAAAAAATTCAAAAAATATAGTTGCCTCCTGTACTAATATATGATGAGGGTCAAAGAGGTTTCGAACCTTTGTTGTCTCCATTCTTCTAGAGAATAGCGATTTTATAATGGTTAGTCCACAAATTTAGGGAGAATATGAAGTTTTACTAAATTAACTTATAAAAAATAATGAACGATGCTCATGCATCATGAAATAGAGTTTAGAATACATTAATACATATGTAGAATGTGGTTAGAAATTTTAAAACAACACTAAAGATTATAAGGTTCAGTATATAAAACATTTACCAAAATTCAATATTTTTGTATAGGTTAACACATAGATTTTGAAAAAATTTCAAAAAATATGCCAATATTGTTTTAATGCATAGTTGCTTCCTACAATAATATATGATGATGTTTAAAGAGGTTTAGAGCCTTTGTTATCTTTTTTTTCCAGGAAAATAGCGATTTTGTAGTGGTTTTTCCACTGATTTAGGGAGTATATCAAGTTTTACTAAATTACCTTATAAAAAATTGAGCGGTGTTCATGCATCATGAAAGAGAGCTTAGCATACATTAATACAAATGTAGAATATGATTAGAAATTTTAAAACAACACTAAATATTATAGGGTTCAGTATATAAAGCATTTACCAAAATTCAATATTTTTGTAGAGGAGTTAACACATAGATTTGGAGAAAATTTCAAAAAATATGGCAATATTGTTTTAATGCATAGTTGTATCCTACACTAATATATGATGATAGTGATAGATGTTTAGAGCCTTTGTTGTATTCGTTTTTCAAGAAAATAGTGATTTTGTAATGGTTATTCCACTGATTTAGGGAGTATTATAAAGTTTTACTAAATTAATTGATAAAAAATTATAACGATTCCTATATACCATGAAAGAGAGTTTAACATACATTAACAAAAATGTAAAATGTGGTTAGAAAATTTTGAACAACAATAAAAAGTATAAGTTTCTGTATATAGAACGTTTAACTTAAACATCAATATTTTCGTAGACACATAGATTTTGAGAAAATTCAAAAAATATAATAATATTGCTTTAATGCATAGTTGCCTCATGTACTAATATTTGATGATGGTCAAAGAAGTTTGGAACCTTTGTTGTCTCCATTTCTTTAGAGAATAGCAATTTTATATTGGTTAGTCCAATAATATAGGGAGTATATGAAATTTTACTATAATAATTTATAAACAAAAAAATTGAACGATGCTCATTTACCTTGTACGAGAGTTTAGCATATATTAATACAAATGTATGTTGTGGTTAGAAATTTAAAACAACACTAAAGATTATAGTCTTCTGTATATAAAGCATTTACCAAAATTCAATATTTTTGTAAGGGTTAACACATAGATTTTGAGAAAATTTCAATAAATATGACAATATTGTTTTAATGCATAGTTGCATTCTGCACTAACATATGATGATGTTGAAAAAGGTTTAGAGTCTTTGTTGTCTTCGGTTATTCAAGAAAATAGCAATTTTGTAGTGGTTATTCCACAGATTTAGTGAGTATTATGAAGTTTTAATAAATTAATTGATAAAACATTATAACGATTCTCATATACCATGAAAGAGAGTTTAACATATATTAATACAAATGTAGAATATATTTAATGATTTTATAATGGTTAGTCCCACTAATTTAGGAAGTATTTGAAGTTTTACTAAATTAACTTATAAAAAAAATTGAACGATGTTCATGCACCATGAAAGAGAGTTTACCATACATTAATACAAATGTAGAATGCGGTTAGAAATTTTTAAACAACACTAAAGATTATAGGCTTCAGTAAATAAAGCATTTACCAAAATTCAATATTTTTGTATAGGTTAACACATAGATTTTGGGAAAATTTCAAACAAATATGAAAATATTATTTTAATGCATAGTTGCATCCTACACTACTATATGATGTTGTTGAAAGAGGTTTAGAGCCTTTGTTGTCTCCGGATTTCAAGAAAATAGCGATTTTGTAGTGGTTGCTCCATCGATTTAGGGAGAATTATGAAGTTTAACTAAATTAATTGACAAAAGTTTTTTAACATTCTCATATACCATGAAAGAGAGTTTAACATACATTAATACAAATGTAGAATATATTTAATGATTTTATAATGGTTAGTCCCACTAATTTAGGAAGTATTTGAAGTTTTACTAAATTAACTTATTTAACACATAGATTTTGAGAAAAATTCAAAAATAATAACAATATTTCTTTAATGCATATTTTCCTCTTGTACTAATATATGCTGATGGTAAAAGAGGTTTAGAACCTTTGTTGTCTCCATTTCGTTTGAAAATAGCGATTTTATAGTGGCTATTCCGGGAGAATATGAAATTTTATTAAATTAATTTTTAAAAAATTGAACGATGTTCATGTATCATGAAAGAGAGTTTAGCATATATTAATACGAATGTAGAATGTGATTAAAAATTTTAGAACAATACTAAAGATTATATGGTTCAGTATATAAAGCATTTACCAAAATTCAATATTTTTGTAGGGGTTGTTAGCACATAGATTTTGAGAAAATTTCAAAAAATATGACAATATTATTTTAATGCATAGTTGCATAATGCAATAATATATGATGATGTTGAAAGAGGTTTAGAGCCTTTGTTGTGTCCATTTTTCCAGAAAATAGCGATTTTGTAGTAATTATTCTACTGATTAAGATAGTATTATGTAGTTTTACTATTTAATTGATAAAAAAATTAGAACGATTCCCATATACCATGAAAGAGAGTTTAACATACAATAATACAAATGTAAAATGTGGTTAGAAATTTTAAAACAGCACTAAAATGTTTAGGCTTCAGTATATATAGCGTTTAACGTAAAGCTCAATATTTTTGTAGGGGTTAACACATAGATTTTGAGAAAAATTCAAAAAATATAACAATATTGCTGTAATGAATAGTTGCCTCATGTACTAATATATGATGATGATGGTCAAAGAGGTTTGGAAACTTTGTTGTCTCCATTTCTCTAGAGAATAGCGATTTTACAATGGTTAGTCCACTAATTTAGGGAGTATATGAAGTTTTACTAAATTAACTTATAAAAAACATTGAACGATGTTCATGCACCATGAAAGAGAGTTTAGCATACATTAATACAAATATAGAATGTGGTTAGAAATTTTAAAACAACACTAAAGATTATAGGGTTCAGTATATAAAGCATTTACCAAAATTCAATATTTTTGTAGAGCTTAACACATAGATTTTGAAAAAATTTCAAACAAATATGAAAATATTGTTTTAATGCATACTTGCATCTTACACTAATATATGATGATGTTGAAAGAGGTTTAGAGACTTTGTTGTTTTCTTTATTCAAGAAAATAGCGATTTTGTAGTGGTTATTGCACTGATTTAGGGAGTATTATGAAGTTTTACTAAATTAATTGATAAAAAATTATAACGATTCCAATTTACCATGAAAGAAAGTTTAACATACAATAATAAAAATGTAGAATGTGGTTATAAATTTTAAAACAACACTAAAATGTTTAGGGTTCATTATATAGAGCGTTTAAAGTAAAACTCAGTATTTTCGTAGGGGTTAACACATAGATTTTAAGAAAAATTCAACAAAATATAACAATATTGCTTAATGCATAGTTGCCTCCTGTGCTAATATATGGGAATGGTCAAAGAGATTTGGAATCTTTGTTATCTTTATTTCTCTAGAAAATAGCGATTTTATAACGGCTAGTCCATTCATTTAGGGAGAATATGAAATTTTACTAAAGTAATTTTTTTTTTAAAACGATGTTCATGTACCATGAAAGAGAGTTTAGCATACATTAATACAAATGAAGAATGTGATAAGAAATTTTAAAACAATACTAAAGATTATAGGCTTCAGTATATAAAACATTTACCAAATTTCAATATTTATGTAGGGTAACACATAGATTTTGAGAAAATTTCAAAAAATATGACAATATTGTTTTAATGCATATTTGCATCCTGCACTAACATAAGATGATGCTGAAAGAGGTTTGGAGCCTTTGTTTTCTCCGTTATACAAGAAAATAGTCATTTTATAGTGGTTATTCCACCGATTTTGAAAGTATTATGAAGTTTTACTAAGTTAATTAATAAAAGTTATAATGAATCTCATATACCATGAAAGGGAGTTTTAAACACATTAATATAGATGTAGAATATGGTTTAAAATTTTAAAACAACACTAAAAAGTTTAGGCTTCAGTATATAGAGCGTTTAACGTAAAACTCAATATTTTCGTAGGGGTTAACACATAGATTTTAAGAAAAATTCTAAAAATATAGTTGTCTCCTGTATTAATATATGATGATGGTTAAAGAGGTTTGGAACCTTTTTTGTCTCCTTAGAGAATAGCGATTTTATAAAGGTTAGTCCACAAATTTAGGGAGATAATGAAGTTTTACTAAATCAACTTATAAAAAATATTGAACGATGCTCATGCACCATGAAATAGAGTTTAGAATACATTAATACAAATGTAGAATGTGGTTAGAAATTTTAAAACAACACTAAAGATTATAGGGTTCAGTATATAAAGCATTTACCAAAATTCAATATTTTTGTAGAGGTTAACACATAGATTTTGAGAAAATTTCAAACAAATATGACAATATTGTTTTAATGCATACTTGCATCTTACACTAATATATGATGATGTTGAAAGAGATTTAGAGCCTTTGTTGTCTTCTTTGTTCAAGAAAATATCGATTTTGTAGTGGTTATTCCACTGATTTAGGGAGTATTATGAAGTTTTACTAAATTAATTGATAAAAAATTATAACGATTCCAATTTACCATGAAAGAAAGTTTAACATACAATAATAAAAATGTAGAATGTGGTTATAAATTTTAAAACAACACTAAAATGTTTAGGGTTCATTATATAGAGCGTTTAAATTAAAACTCAATATTTTCGTAGGGGTTAACACATAGATTTTAAGAAAAATTCAAAAAAATATAACAATATTGCTTAATGCATAGTTACCTCATGTGCTAATATACGGTAATAGTCAAAGAGGTTTGGAACCTTTGTTATATTTATTTCTCTAGAAAATAGCGATTTTATAATGGCAAGTCCATTAATTTAGGGAGAATATGAAATTTTATTAAATTAATTTTTTAAAAAATTGAACGATGTTCATGTACCATGAAAGAGAGTTTAGCATACATTAATACAAATGTAAAATGTGATTAGAAATTTTAAAACAATACTAAAGATTATAGGTTTCAGTATATAAAACATTTACCAAATTTCAATATTTTTGTAGGGTAACACATAGATTTTGAGAAAATTTCAAACAAATATGACAATATTGTTTTAATGCATACTTGCATCTTACACTAATATATGATGATGTTGAAAGAGGTTTAGAGCCTTTGTTGTCTTCTTTGTTCAAGAAAATAGCGATTTTGTAGTGGTTATTCCACTGATTTAGGGAGTATTATGAAGTTTTACTAAATTAATTGATAAAAAATTATAACGATTCCAATTTACCATGAAAGAAAGTTTAACATACAATAATAAAAATGTAGAATGTGGTTATAAATTTTAAAACAACACTAAAATGTTTAGGGTTCATTATATAGAGCGTTTAAAGTAAAACTCAGTATTTTCGTAGGGGTTAACACATAGATTTTGAGAAAAATTCAAAAAAATATAACAATATTGCTTAATGCATAGTTGCCTCATGTGCTAATATATGGTAATTGTCAAAGAGGTTTGTAACCTTTGTTATCTTTATTTCTCTAGAAAATAACGATTTTATAAAGGCTAGTCCATTAATTTAGGGAGAATATGAAATTTTATTAAATTAATTTTTTAAAAAATTGAACGATGTTCATGTACCATGAAAGAGAGTTTAGCATACATTAATACAAATGTAGAATGTGATTAGAAATTTTAAAACAATACTAAAGATTATAGGCTTCAGTATATAAAACATTTACCAAATTTCAATATTTTTGTAGGGTAACACATAGATTTTGAGAAAATTTCAAAAAATATGACAATATTGTTTTAATGCATAGTTACATCCTACACTAACATACGATGATGCTGAAAGAGGTTTGGAGCATTTTTTTTTCTCCTTTATACAGGAAAATAGTTATTTTATAGTGGTTATTCCACCGATTTTAAAAGTATTATGAAGTTTTACTAAGTTAATTAATAAAAGTTATAACGAATCTCATATACCATGAAAGGGAGTTTTAAACACATTAATACAGATGTAGAATATGTTTTAAAATTTTAAAACAACACTAAAAAGTTAAGGCTTCAGTATATAGAACGTTTAACGTAAAACTCAATATTTTCGTAAGGGTTAACACATAGATTTTAAGAAAAATTCAAAAAATATAGTTTCCTCCTGTACTAATATATGATGATGGTCAAAGAGGTTTGGAACCTTTGTCGTCTCCATTCCTCTAGAGAATAGCGATTTTATAATGGTTATTCCGCAAATTTAGGGAGAATATGAAGTTTTACTAAATTAACTTATAAAAAATATTGAACGATGCTCATGCAACATGAAATAGAGTTTAGAATACATTAAGACATATGTAGAATGTGGTTAGAAATTTTAAAACAACACTAAAGATTATAAGGTTCAGTATATAAAACATTTACCGAAATTCAATATTTTTGTAGAGGTTAACACATAGATTTTGATAAAATTTCAAAAATATGTCAATATTGTTTTAATGCATAGCTGCTTCCTACAATAATATATGATGATGTTGAAAGAGGTTTAGAGCTTTTGTTATCTTTTTTTTCCAAAAAAAATAGCGATTTTGTAGTGTTTATTCCACCGATTTAGGGAGTATATCAAGTTTTACTAAATTAACTTACGAGTATATGAAATTTTACTATAATAATTTATAAACAAAAAAATTAAACGATGCTCATTTACCTTGGAAGAGAGTTTAGCATATATTAATACAAATGTATAATGTGGTTAAAAATTTAAGACAACACTAAAGATTATAGGCTTCTGTATATAAAGCATTTACCAAAATTCAATATTTTTGTAGGGGTTAACACATAGATTTTGAGAAAATTTCAATAAATATGACAATATTGTTTTAATGCATAGTTGCATTCTGCACTAACATATGATATGTTGAAAGAGGTTTAGAGTCTTTATTGTCATTGGTTATTCAAGAAAATAGCAATTTTGTAGTGGTTATTCCACAGATTTAGTGAGTATTATGAAGTTTTAAAAAATTAAAATGATTCCCATATATCATGAAAGAGAGTTTAACATACATTAATACAAATGTCGAATATAGTTAAAAATTTTAAAACAACACTACAATGTTTAGGCTTCAGTATATAGAGCGTTTAACGTAAAGCTTAATATTTTCGTAGGGATTAACACATAGATTTTGAGAAAAATAAAAAATATAACAATATTGTTTTAATGCATAGTTGCATCCTATACTAATATATGATGATGTGGAAAGAGGTTTAGAACCTTTTTTGTCTTCTTTTTTCAAGAAAATAGCGATTTTATAATGGTTAGTCCATTAATTTAGGGAGTATTTGAAGTTTTACTAAATTAACTTATAAAAAAATTGAACGATGTTCATGCACCATGAAAGAGAGTTTAGCATACATTAATACAAATATAGAATGCGGTTAGAAATTTTTAAACAATACTAAAGATTATAGGCTTTAGTAAATAAAGCATTTACCAAAATTCAATATTTTTGTAGAGATTAACACATAGATTTTGGGAAAATTTCAGACAAATATGAAAATATTATTTTAATGCATAGTTGCATCCTACACTACTATACGATGATGTTGAAAAAGGTTTAGAGCCTTTGTTGTCTCCGGATTTCAAGAAAATAACGATTCTGTAGTGGTTATTCCACCGATTTAGGGAGTATTATGAAGTTTAACTAAATTAATTGACAAAAGTTTTTTAACGATTCTCATATACCATGAAAGAGAGTTTAACATACATTAATACAAATGTCGAATATAGTTAAAAATTTTAAAACAACACTACAATGTTTAGGCTTCAGTATATAGAGTGTTTAACGTAAAGCTCAATATTTTTGTAGGGGTTAACACATAGATTTTGAGAAAAATTCAAAAATAATAACAATATTGCTTTAATGCATATTTTCGTCTTGTACTAATATATGGTGATCGTAAAAGAGGTTTGGAACCTTTGTTGTCTCCATTTCGTTAGAAAATAGCGATTTTATAGTGGCTAGTCCGGGAGAATATGAAATTTTACTAAATTAATTTTTTTAAAAATTGAACGATGTTCATGTACCATGAAAGAGAGTTTAGCATATATTAATACGAATGTAGAATGTGATTAAAATTTTTAGAACAATACTAAAGATTATATGGTTCAGTATATAAAGCATTTACCAAAATTCAATATTTTTGTAGAGATTAACACATAGATTTTGGGAAAATTTCAGACAAATATGAAGTTGCACAATGCACTAATATATGATGATGTTGAAAGAGGTTTAGACCCTTTGTTGTGTCCATTTTTCAGGAAATAGCGATTTTGTAGTGATTATTCCACTGATTAAGATAATATTATGTAGTTTTACTAATTAATTGATAAAAGATTAGAACGATTCCCATATACTATGAAAGAGAGTTTAACATATAATAATACAAATGTAAAATGTGGTTAGAAATTTTAAAACAACACTAAAATGTTTACGCTTCAGTATATAGAGCGTTTAACGTAAACCTCAATATTTTCATAGGGGTTAACACCTAGATTTTGAGAAAAATTCAAAAAATATAACAATAT
Source organism: Brassica oleracea var. oleracea (assembly GCF_000695525.1). Classification (NCBI taxonomy): domain Eukaryota; kingdom Viridiplantae; phylum Streptophyta; class Magnoliopsida; order Brassicales; family Brassicaceae; genus Brassica; species Brassica oleracea. The sequence continues at coordinate 1,893,262 of NC_027749.1, read as the reverse complement.
TGCTGTAATGAATAGTTGCCTCATGTACTAATATATGATGATGATGGTCAAAGAGGTTTGGAACCTTTGTTGTCTCCATTTTTCTAGAGAATAGCGATTTTACAATGGTTAGTCCACTAATTTAGGGAGTATATGAAATTTTACTAAATTAACTTATAAAAAACATTGAACGATGTTCATGCACCATGAACGAGAGTTTAGCATACATTAATACAAATGTAGAATGTGGTTAGAAAATTTAAAACAACACTAAAGATTATAGGGTTCAGTATATTAAGCATTTACCAAAATTCAATATTTTTGTAGAGGTTAACACATAGATTTTGAGAAAATTTCAAATAAATACGACAATATTGTTTTAATGCATACTTGCATCTTACACTAATATATGATGATGGTCAAAGAGGTTTGGAACCTTTGTTATCTTTATTTCTCTAGAAAATAGCGATTTTGTAGGGGTTATTCCACTGATTTAGGGAGGATTATGAAGTTTTACTAAATTAATTGATAAAAAATTATAACGATTCCAATTTCCCATGAAAAAAAGTTTAATATACAATAATAAAAATGTAGAATGTGGTTATAAATTTTAAAACAACACTAAAATGTTTAGGGTTCATTATATAGAATGTTTAAAGTAAAACTCAATATTTTCGTAGGGGTTAGTTAACACATAGATTTTGAGAAAAATTCAAAAAAATATAACAATATTGCTTAATGCATAGTTGACTCCTGTGCTAATATACGATTATGGTCAAAGAGGTTTGGAACCTTTGTTATCTTTATTTCTCTAGAAAACATATATAGAATATGGCTTAAAAAAAAAGTTTAGCCATATTCTAAAATGTTTAAACACATTAATACACATTAATACACCCCTCCCTGGAGGGTTTATTTTAAAATGCTTCAAAAAAAAAAAAAAAAAAAAAAAATATGGCTTAAAATTTTAAAACAACACTAAAAAGTTTAGGCTTCAGTATATAGAGCGTTTAACGTAAAATTCAATATTTTCGTAGGGGTTAACACATAGTATTAAGAAAAATTCAAAAAATATAGTTGCCTCCTGTACTAATATATGATGATGGTCAAAGAGGTTTGGAACCTTTGTTGTCTCCTTTCCTCTAGAGAATAGCGATTTTATAATGGTCAGTCCTCAAATTTAGGGAGAATATGAAGTTTTACTAAATTAATTTATAAAAAATATTGAACGATGCTCATGCACCATGAAATAGAGTTTAGAATACATTAATACAAATGTAGAATGTGATTAGAAATTTTAAAACAATACTAAAGATTATAGGCTTCAGTATATAAAACATTTACCAAATTTCAATATTTTTGTAGGGTAACACATAGATTTTGAGAAAATTTCAAAAAAAATGACAATATCAAATATGACAATATTGTTTTAATACATACTTGCATCTTACACTAATATATGATGATGTTGAAAGAGGTTTAGAGCCTTTGTTGTCCTCTTTTTTCAAGAAAATAGCGATTTTGTAGTGGTTATTCCACTGATTTAGGGAGTATTTTTAAGTTTTACTAAATTAATTGATAAAAAATTATAATGATTCCAATTTACCATGAAAGAAAGTTTAACGTACAATAATAAAAATGTAGAATTTGATTATAAATTTTAAAACAACACTAAAATGTTTAGGGTTCATTATATAGAGCGTTTAAATTAAAACTCAATATTTTCGTAGGGGTTAACACATAGATTTTGAGAAAAATTCAAAAAAATATAACAATATTGCTTAATGTATAGTTGCCTCATGTGCTAATATATAGTAATGGTCAAAGAGGTTTGGAACCTTTGTTATCTTTATTTCTCTAGAAAAAAACGATTTTATAACGGCTAGTCCATTAATTTAGGGAGAATATGAAATTTTACTAAATTATTTTTTTTAAAAATTGAGCGATGTTCATGTACCATGAAAGAGAGTTTAGCATACATTAATACAAATGTAGAATGTGATTAGAAATTTTAAAACAACACTAAAGATTATATGGTTCAATATATAAAGCATTTACCAAAATTCAATATTTTTGTAGAGGTTAACACATAGATTTTGAAAAAATTTCAAACAAATATGACAATATTGTTTTAATCATCCTGCACTAACATATGATGATGCTGAAAGAGGTTTGGAGCCTTTGTTTTTTCCGTTATACAAGAAAATAGTCATTTTATAGTGGTTATTCCACAGATTTTGGGAGTATTATGAAGTTTTACTAAGTTAATTAATAAAAGTTATAACGAATCTCATATACCATGAAAGGGAGTTTTAAACACATTAATACAGATGCAGAATATGGTTTAAAATTTTAAAACAACAATAAAAAGTTTAGGGTTCAGTATATATAGCGTTTAACGTAAAACTCAATATTTTCGTAGGGGTTAACACATAGATTTTAAGAAAAAATCAAAAAATATAGTTGCCTCCTGTACTAATATATTTTGATGGTCAAAGAGGTTTGGAACCTTTGCTGTCTCCAATCCTCTAGAGAATAGCGATTTTATAATGGTTAGTCCACAAATTTAGGGAGAATATGAAGGTTTACTAAATTAACTTATAAAAAATAATGAACGATGCTCATGCACCATGAAATAGAGTTTAGAATACATTAATACATATGTAGAATGTGGTTAGAAATTTTAAAACAACACTAAAGATTATGAGGTTCAGTATATAAAACATTTACCAAAATTCAATATTTTTATAGAGGCTAACATATAGATTTTGAAAAAAATTCAAAAAATATGTCAATATTGTTTTAATGCTTCGTTGCTTCCTACAATTATGATGATGTTGAAAGAGATTTAGAGCCTCTGTTATCTTTTTTTTCCAAGAAAATAGCGATTTTGTAGTGGTTATTCCACCGATTTAGGGAGTATATCAAGTTTTACTAAATTAACTTATAAAAAAAATTGAGCGGTGTTCATGCATCATGAAAGAGAGCTTAGCATAAATTAATAGAAATGTAGAATATGATTAGAAATTTTAAAACAACGCTAAATATTATAGGGTTCAGTATATAAAGCATTTACCAAAATTCAATATTTTTGTAGAGGAGTTAACACATAGATTTGGAGAAAATTTCAAAAAATATGACAATATTGTTTTAATGGATAGTTGCATCCTACACTAATATATGATGATGATAGAGGTTTAGAGCCTTTGTTGTATTCGTTTTTCAAGAAAATAGCGATTTTGTAGTGGTTATTCCACCGATTTAGGGAGTATATCAAGTTTTACTAAATTAACTTATAAAAAATAATGAACGATGCTCATGCACCATGAAATAGAGTTTAGAATACATTAATACATATGTAGAATGTGGTTAGAAATTTTAAAACAACACTAAAGATTATGAGGTTCAGGGGATAACACCTAGATTTTGAGAAAAATTCAAAAAATATAACAATATTGCTTTAATGCATTGTCGTCTCCTTTACTAATATATGATGATGGTCAAAGAGGTTTAGAACCTTAGTTGTCTCCATTTCTTTAGAGAATAGCCGCCTCCTGTACTAATATATGATGATGGTCAAAGAGGTTTAGAACCTTAGTTGTCTTCATTTCTCTAGAAAATATCGATTTTATAATGGCTAGTCCATTAATTTAGGGAGAATATGAAATTTTACTATATTATTATTTTTTTAAATTGAACGATGTTCATGTACCATGAAAGAGAGTTTAGGATACACTAATACAAATGTAGAATGTGATTATAAATTTTAAAACAATACTAAAGATTATATAGTTCAGTATATAAAGCATTTATCTAAATTCAATATTTTTGTAGTTAACACATAGATTTTGAGAAAATTTCAAAAAATATAACAATATTGTTTTAATGCATAGTTGCATCCTACACTAATATATGGTGATGTTGAAAGAGGTTTAGAGCCTTTGTTGTCTCCGTTTTTCAAGAGAATAGCGATTTTTTAGTGGTTATTCCACCAATTTAGGGAGTATTATGAAGTTTTACTAAATTAATTAATAAAAAATTATAACGATTCTCATATACCATGAAAGAGAGTTTAACATACATTAATACAAATGTAGATTATAGTTAGAAATTTTAAAACAACACTACAATGTTTAGGCTTCAGTATATAGAGCGTTTAACGTAAAGCTTAATATTTTCGTAGGGGGGATAACACCTAGATTTTGAGAAAAATTCAAAAAATATAACAATATTGCTTTAATGCATTGTCGTCTCCTTTACTAATATATGATGATGGTCAAAGAGGTTTAGAACCTTAGTTGTCTTCATTTCTCTAGAAAATATCGATTTTATAATGGCTAGTCCATTAATTTAGGGAGAATATGAAATTTTACTATATTATTATTTTTTTAAATTGAACGATGTTCATGTACCATGAAAGAGAGTTTAGGATACATTAATACAAATGTAGAATGTTATTAGAAATTTTAAAACAATACTAAAGATTATATAGTTCATTATATAAAGCATTTATCTAAATTCAATATTTTTGTAGTTAACACATAGATTTTGAGAAAATTTCAAAAAATATAACAATATTGTTTTAATGCATAGTTGCATCATACACTAATATATGGTGATGTTGAAAGAGGTTTAGAGCCTTTGTTGTCTCCGTTTTTCAAGAGAATAGCGATTTTTTAGTGGTTATTCCACCAATTTAGGGAGTATTATGAAGTTTTACTAAATTAATTAATAAAAAATTATAACGATTCTCATATACCATGAAAGAGAGTTTAACATACATTAAGAAAAATGTAAAATGTGGTTAGAAAATTTAGAACAACACTAAAAAGTATAAGTTTCTGTATACAGAACATTTAACTTAAACATCAATATTTCGTAAACACATAGATTTTGAGAAAAATTCAAAAAATATAATAATATTGCTTTAATGCATAGTTGTCTCATGTACTAATATATGATGATGGTCAAAGAGGTTTGGAACCTTTGTTGTTTCCATTTCTTTAGAGAATAGTGATTTTATATTGGTTAGTCCACTAATTTATGGAGTATATGAAATTTTACTATAATAATTTATAAACAAAAAAATTGAACGATGTTCATGCACAATGAAAGAGAGTTTAGCATACATTAATACAAATGTAGAATGCGGTTAGAAATTTTTAAACAACACTAAAGATTATAGGGTTCAGTATATAAAGCATTTACCAAAATTCAATATTTTTGTAGAGGTTAAGACATAGATTTTGAGAAAATTTCAAAAAATATGACAATATTGTTTTAATGCATACTTGCATCCTATACTAATATATGATGATGTTTAAAGAGGTTTAGAGCCTTTGTTGTCTTCTTTGTTCAAGAAAATAGCGATTTTGTAGTGGTTATTCCACTGATTTAGAGAGTATTATGAAGTTTTACTAATTAATTGATAGAAAATTAGAATGATTCCCATATAGCATGAAAGAGAGCTTAAAATACATTAATACAAATATAGAATGTCGTTAGAAAATTTAGAACAACAATAAAAAGTATAAGTTTAACTATATAGAGCGTTTAACGTAAAACTCAATATTTTCTTAGACACATAGATTTTGAGAAAAAATTAAAAAATATAACAATATTGCTTTAATGCATAGTTGCTTCTTGTACTAATATATGATGATGGTCAAAGAGTTTTGGAACCTCTGTTGTCTCTATTTCTCTAGAAAATAGAGATTTTATAATGGCTAGTCCATTAATTTAGGGAGTATATGAAGTTTTACTAAATTAACTTATAAAAAAAATTGAACGATGTTCATGCACCATGAAAGAGAGTTTAGCATACATTAATACAAATGTATAATGTGGTTAGAAATTTTAAAACAACACTAAAGATTATAGGGTTCAGTATATAAAGCATTTACCAAAATTCAATATTTTTGTAGAGGTTAAGACATAGATTTTGAGAAAATTTCAAAAAATATGACAATATTGTTTTAATGAATATTTGCATCTTGCACTAACATATGATAATGTTGAAAGAGGTTTGGAGCATTTGTTGTCTCTGTTTTTCCAGAAAATAGTCATTTTATAGTGGTTATTTAACCGATTTTGGGAGTATTACGAAGTTTTACTAAGTTAATTAATAAAAATTATAACGATTCCCATCTTTATATATAACGTTGAGTTTGATCTCTCTTTAGAGACACCTAGGATGCCACATCATCAATTAGACTCACCTCATTTTGACACGTCAGCTCTTCTTAAAATCGGTTAGGTTGAATGTTTCGATAGGCCTCATACACATTGGTCTGCCTGGTTTACTTGGGCTCAAAAATTATTTCACTAACACCATCCCGATTTGCAAAAGTAATTCACGGACCTCTCATATACCCAATCTGTGTAAATCCACCGTCATCTTCTTCTTTTTTTTTGGTCAAAGCCACCGTCATCTTCGTGTCGATTGATGTTCAATCTATTACCTCTGAACAGTTTACTCTTGCATTCAATCAACATAAGTAACTTTCTCATCAATACCATTCATTGAACCACTCTTTCCACTACGCCACATTCAATACACCCCTCCTTTTGGTATCAAATCTGCACCTATAAATAATAGAGTAAGCTTTCGTGAAATTCACCACATCACTCTCTTCCTCTCAATCATTATAATCCTCTGAAACCCAAGTACCGGCGATGGAATACGGAATGGTTTGGTTCTTACAATTTGAAGCGAGACAATATAAGAGCACTCCAAAAGCTTCCCTTTGTCCTGAATAAGAAACCGGTTCGACTCCGGGTCAGCTGAGAAAATCGTCAGTGCACCAAATGTATTTAAAACATATTCCGGGAAATTCTCTCCTCGGTGAAAGGCCCAGGCTCCTCCGTTTTGTAAGAAACGATCAGATCAGAGTCTCGCTTATGAGACTTCTCGGAAGAGCCAACAGCCCAAAACGCGTGCGGCAGGGTAAGAGGAGGAAAGCAGCGGCAACGGACGAGAGGAAGAGTATGAGGGTGTTGAAGGAAATTGAGAAAAAGAGGCATTGAGGACGGTAGAGAGGATAAAGAGGAGAGAACATTAACGGAGAGGGGAAAGTTTCTGCGTAAAGTAAAACTTTCCATTATCATACTCTTTTGCATTTTTCTTTGTTTTTATTTTTAATAAAAATATAGGGTTTTTAGTAATTTAAACCTCCTACTATTTTTAGATCGGATAGAAAACCTCCAACTATATTTTTATGATTTTAAACCTTTAACTATTAAATTGTTAATGTCGTTAACCTTCTGTTAACAAAATCGTTTTTCTTTAACAGAGATCCGTTAAAATGAAACGCGACATTTCATATAATCAGAAAACGACAAGAGATGGTTATAATTAACTTATTTTAGTGAGTTAAACCTCCAACTATTTTTAAATCGGATGGAAAACCCCCAACTATAATTTTATGTTTTTAAACCCTCAACTATTAAATCTTTAATGGCTTTACCCCTCCGTAAAAAAATATTTTTTTTACGGAGGGGTGATCCGTTAAATTGAAACGCAGTGTTTCATTTAATCACAGATGTCACAAAATGTTTTAAACCCTTTTTATCAATGGGCATGAACAATCACAATTCATCCCAAAAAAAAGGTTCTTCTTCGTTTTCAAGAACCATCGAAAATGAAATAAATAAAAAACTCAGTTATTTTTAATCTTAGTTTTTGCTTTTCTATTCATTTATTTATCAAAAAGATGAATTTTGGATTGTTAATTAACTTAGGTTATCGATCTCTTCACACTCAAAATTTTACCTATAGAATTCACTTTTTTGATAAATTCTAGATAAAATTTCAAATGTGAAGAGATGTATAGGCTAGGAATCATTGAAAAATTCACATTTTTGATAAATAAATAAATAAACACGAGAAAAAAATAAGGTTAGAAACAAATAAAGTTTTTTTTATTTATCTCAACTTTTAAAAATAAGGTTAGAAAAAGGAAGAAGAATACTATTTAAAAGTTGAGATAAATCAAAAAAACTTTATTTGTTTCTAACATTTTTTTTCTCATGTTTATTTATGTATTTATCAAAAATGTGAATTTTATAACGTTTAACCTAGCCTATACATTTCTTCACACTCGAAATTTTATCTAGAATTTATCAAAAAGGTGAATTCTAGGTGAAATTTTGAGTGTGAAGAAATGGATAAAAGTTAATTAACAATCTAAAATACATATCTTTTTGATAAATAAATGAACATAAAGGCAAAAACTAAAATTAGAAATAACTGAGTTTTTTACTTAGTTCATTTTTGATTGTTCTTGAAAATGAAGAATAACCTTATTATTTTATTTGGGGATGAATTGTGATTGTTCATGCCCATTGATTAAATGGGTTTAAAACATTTTGTTACATTTTCTGTGATTAAATGAAACATTGTGTTTCAATTTAATGGACCATTGTTCAGAAAAAAAACATTATTTTTACGATTAAATAGTTGAGGGTTTAAAAACATAAAATTATAGTTGGGGGTTTTATATCCGATTTAAAAATAGTTGGAGGTTTAAATCACTAAAATATAAGTTAATTATAAGCATCTCTTATCGTTTTTCTGATTATATGAAACGCCGCGTTTCATTTTAACGGATCTCTGCTAAGAAAAAAACGATTTTGTTAACGGAAGGTTAACGACATTAACAGTTTAATAGTTGAAGGTTTAAAAACATAAAAATATAGTTGAAAGTTTTCTATCCTATCTAAAAATAGTTGGAAGTTTAAATTACTAAAAACCCAAAAATATACTATTCCATAAATATATGATTTCTTGAATATCAAAAGAACATTCGTTTTACTTTCAATTATGTCATTCTGGATTTGCTCGGAGATTCTCTATCAACATTTAGGTCAGGACTCAGAGATCCTTGATTCGATTTTTAATCACTCTCACTCAATAGGCTTTGCAAATCTTCAATGGCTTCGTACTGAGAATCTTTATTTAGTACCTTGAATTGAAAAAAATCTCAGTTCGTCTCTAAATGCCTAAAGCAGCTGCAATCTAAAGTGGAGATTTTATATCATTACAGTTACAAAAAAAAAAAAAAAAAAAAAAATTTTTCATTACCAAAAAGCCAGCCTTTATTCTCTTAGCAAAGGGAATTTTAAAATCTCAATTTAAGGTAAGTTACAAAAAAAAAATCACCTAAAGTTAACATTCATTGGTAAGTGAGTGCTTTCTAAATGTTATTAACAAAATGTCAAGAATCCAGATTGCTACCACCAGAGCAAAAAAAAAAACGAATTTCAAAAAATTAAATTTAAGATGGATACAAAAATAATAAATATATAAAAATTTAATTTTTTATTTAAAATATGAATAATTTTTATGATAGTTCTAAAAAGTTTTTATTACAAATATAACACACAAGTGTCAAAATATCCAAAATTAATATTATTAAAGAGGTAAAAAAAACTATATTCCAATGGTTAAATAATCTAGACTTATAGTTTAGATTTGATTGATTGAGTTTAGAATTTTTTAAATAATAATAATTAAAATAATAATTTTATGAATAGTTTCATTTTAAGATATTAATTATGTATATAAATTATCACGGAAAGCATGAAATAGAACACTTACTATGGTACATTATATTACTGTGAACCACAAATAATCAAAAACCAAAATAGAAAAAAAAATTCACGCATGTCCACAATATACACCAAAACGGTGGACTGGTGTAGCATTCAACAGATATCCATTTTATGTAATACATCACACCCATTATTTCAAAAATTCTCATATTCATTTTGGATTGTCTTGCACAAGACAACCATATAGATCAATAAATTAAAAAAAAAAACAAAAGAAAAACATTAGAACCCACATAGCAATCATTCTAAGCCCAAACATAATAGACAACGAATAACCCTCTAATTTTGACATAAACATCCAACAACACAAAAATTAAGAAAAAATAAACACACAAACAACAAAATATATACAAACCATAATAACTAGAAAATCATGTCCCACGCGTAGCGCAGACCGATCCGAGTGTACCATGAAAGAGAGTTTAAAATACATTAATACAAATGTAGAATATAGTTAAAAAAAAATTAAAACAACACTAAAAAGTTTAGGCTTCAGTATATAGAGTGTTAACACATAGATTTTCAGAAAAAATCAAAAATTCAAAAAATATAACCATATTGCTTTAATGCATAGGTGCCTCATGTACTAATATATGATGATGGTCAAAGAAGTTTGAAATCTTTGTTGTCTCCATTTATCTAGAGAATATTGATTTTATAATGGTTAGTCCACTAATTTAGGGAGTATATGAAAGTTTTACTAAATTAGCTTATAAAAAATATTGAACGATGCTCATGCACCATGAAATAGAGTTTAGAATACATTAATGCAAATGTAGAATTTGGTTAGAAATTTTAAAATAATACTAAAGATTATAGGGTTCAGTATATAAAGCATTTACCAAAATTCAATATTTTTGTAGAGGTTAACATATAGATTTTGAGAAAATTTCAAAAATATGACAATATTGTTTTAATGCATAGTTGCATCCTACACTAATATATGATGATGTTGAAAGAGGTTTAGAGTCTTTGTTGTCTTCATTTTTCAAGAAAATAGCAATTTTGTAGTGGTTATTCCACTGATTTAGGGAATATTATGAAGTTTTACTAAATTAATCGATAAAAAATTATAACGATTACCATATACCATGAAAGAGAGTTTAACATAAATTAATACAAATGTAGAATGTAGTTATATATTTTAAAACAACACTACAATGTTAAGGCTTCAGTATATAGAGCGTTTAACGTAAAGCTCAATATTTTCGTAGGGGGTTAACACATAAATTTTGAGAAAAAATCAAAAAATATAACAATATTGCTTTAATGCATAGCTGTCTCCTGTATTAATATATGGTGATGGTCAAAGAGGTTTAGAACCTTTGTTTTCTTCATTTCTCTAGAAAATAGCGATTTTATAATGGTTTGTCCATTAATTTAGGGAGAATATGAAATTTTACTAAATTTTTTTAAAAAAAATTGAACGATATTCATGTACCATGAAAGAGAGTTTAGGATACATTAATGCAAATGTAGAATGTGATTAGAAATTTTAAAACAATACTAAAGATTATATGGTTCAGTATATAAAGCATTTATCAAAATTCAATATTTTTTTAGAGACACATAGATTTTGAGAAAATTTCAAAAATATAACAATATTGTTTTAATGCATAATTTCATCATACACTAATATATGATGATGTTGAAAGAGGTTTAGAGCCTTTGTTGTCTCCGTTTTTTAAGAAAATAGTGATTTTGTAGTAGTTATTCCACCGATTTAGGGAGTATTATGAAGTTTTACTAAATTAATTGATAAAAAATTATAACGATTCTCATATACCATGAAAAAGAGTTTAACATACATTAATAAAAATGTAGAATGTGGTTAGAAAATTTAGAACAACAATAAAAAATATAAGTTTTTGTATATAGAACGTCTAACTTAAACATCAATATTTTCGTAAACACATAGATTTTGAGAAAAATTTTAAAAATATAATAATATTGCTTTAATGCATAGTTGCCTCATGTACTAATATATGATGATGATCAAAGAGGTTTGGAACCTTTGTTGGGGATGATTGGTAAGTGATGTAGCTTTATATTTTTTGCTGTAGAATTTAATCCGTAGATTTATTTGCTGTAGCTTTCCTTGCTGTAGATTTTTAAAGCACTAATTTTTTACTCTGGAAATAAAGCTCTCTACAACCATATTTTAATTTTGCAGAGATTTTTTTGCTGTGGGTTTTTTAAAGAAAGCAAAGCTCGATTGGTTAACATATATAGTTGTAGACTAAATTTTGGCTGTCCAGAGCATCAACAACCCCAACCAATCATCCCCGTTGTCTCCATTTCTTTAGAAAATAGCGATTTTATATTGGTTAGTACACTAATTTAGGGAGTATATGAAATTTTACTATATTAATTTTTAAAAAAAAATTGTAAGATGCTCATTTACCTTGAAAGAGAGTTTAGCATACATTAGTAGAAATGTATTATGTGGTTAGAAATTTTAAAACAACACTAAAGATTATAGGTTTCAGTATATAAAACATTTACAAAAATTCAATATTTTTGTAGGGGTTAGCACATAGATTTTAAGAAATTTCAAAAAATATGATGATGTTGAAAATATTGTTTTAATGCATATTTGCATCCTGCACTAACATATGATGATGTTGAAAGAGGTTTGGAGCCTTTGTTTACTTCGTTTTTCAAGAAAATAGCCATTTTATAATGGTTATTCCAGCGATTTAGGGAGTGTTATGAAGTTTTACTAAATTAATTAATAAAAAATTATAACGATTCTCATATACCATGAAAGAGAATTTAAAATACATTAATACAAATGTAGAATATGGTTATAAATTTTAAAACAACACTAAAAAGTTTACACTTCAGTATATAGAGCGTTTAACGTAAAACTGAATATATATTTTTCTAGGGGTTAACACATAGATTTTGAGAAAAAGTTCAAAAAATATAACAATATTGCTGTAATGCATAGTTGGCTTATTGTACTAATATATAATGATGTTGAAAGATGTTTAGAGCCTTTGTTGTCTCCGTTTTTCAAGAAAATAGTGATTTTGTAGTGGTTATTCCACCGATTTAGGGAGTATTATGAAGTTTAACTAAATTAATTGACAAAAAATTATAACAATTCTCATATACCATGAAAGAGAGTTTAACATACATTAATACAAATGAAGAATGTGGTTATAAATTTTAAAACAACACTACAATGTTTAGGCTTCAGTATATAGAGCTTTTAACGTAAAACTCAATATTTTCGTTGGGGGTTAACACATAGATTTTGAGAAAAATTCAAAAAATATAACAATATTGTTTTAATGCATAGTTGGCTCCTGTACTAATATATGATGATGGTCAAAGAGGTTTGGAACTTTTGTTGTCTCCATTTCTCTAGAGAATAGCGATTTTTTGTTACGTAAACTTCGATTAGAAAGAATTTCAGTATTTCAGTATGTAACAAACCGGTGGAACTGGATTTGATATAGCGTAGAAGCTCGTTAAGAAGGGAATAAGCGGGTAAGGCAATGATGACCATTTGATTGCCTTTGTTATACTTGGCTTCTTTGATGTTGTTTGAGTATATAATACATTTCATTACCATAATCTCTGTGATGCCTACATTCCACAAAATGAGCATCCAGCTGCAAAAACCATTAAAGATTTCAGACATACAAATAAACAGTCAAGATAAATAGTATTAGAGAGACTCTCGAGAACATCAAGTTGTTTGATCCTTTTCTTGATGGACTTGTCTTGAAAGACCACCAGAAAACGCCGGAGTACCACCTTCCGCTTTGTTTCGAAAAGTTGGCCTTTAAACTCTCTATTGCTCATATCAATTAAACGATTTACAAACTGCAGCATACCTGAATGCCTTTGTGATCATCATATATCTAATATACCGGCGAAGTGACCAAACTTTAAGGGAAAAGACGTTGGAGTCCACTGGCGAGGACGGTAGAATATGTATACGATACCGGATGCTGCGGCTATTTGGCAGAGCACTGGAGATGCAAATCCTTTTTTCTTATCTAAGGAACTGGTGTAGGACTTCGCCGGAACTTTGGTGGTGGACTTGGTGGGAATTTTCTGGTCGAGTTTTCGGGAATAGTATCTATGGAAGCGATTTTGAATTTCGCTGGGGTTATGGAGATTGAGTTCGCCGGAGCAGTGGAGCTTGGAAACTATATTTTGTACCATATAAACAATGTATGTAGTGGGTTATTAGTGAGATGATTGGGAACAATGCCGAAGCCACGTTGTGTGAGAGGGGGGCATTTGCCCCCAACAACTTTTTAAAATTTCATGTTAATCATTGAATAAATTTAATATGCCCCCATTGTTTTTAGTAAATATAATCCTAATCCATTGACCAATTTTACTTATGCCCCCAACAAATAAATTATCTGCCTCCGCGCCTGATTGGGAAGTAGAGGAGGCTTATGATACAGGTTGCAAAGCCTTGTGCCTTGACGCAGCGGGACGAGTTAGTGGATGAACTGGTCTAGGTCGTGGAGTAAAGTTTGTGACTCTGACCGGAGTATATATGATGAGCTTGGTCGGAGGTGAAGTGTTTAGGTGTCACAGGGGAGATGAAGTTATGAGTAGCTTTGATTGGAGAAAGAAGTTACACAGACAATTGAATCCGACATTAAATTATATAACTTTAGGGGGGGGGGGGTTATTGGAACATGAATTTATGCGGAATTTGGTGATTTTAATAGTTGAGACGATTTTACAAGTTAACTAGATTTAACAAATTTTATCAAATATTTTTTCATAGATTTTCATTACTTGTGTATAGAATTCTATTGATTGTTATTAACTTTTAAAGTAAGAAATTAATGGTGGTAAGAGAAAGGGAAAGAGAATCATTTTAATTAGGACAATTTTCTTAAACAACTTTTTTTTTCAACTTTTTGTCACAAAAAGCTTTTCAAGAAACAAAATGACCAAAAATTTTAATTTCTACTCCTTACTTACAGATATATAAAAAATAAAAATAAAAAAATATGTTTTATATAATTTCGAAATATTTGTTTCAAATTCGAATTTTTATAATTTTTTTGAATTATTATTTTTGATTTCATTTAAAAAATATATATTTTTAAAATTCGAAAGTGCTTTTTAAAACTATTTTTACAATTTTATTTTAAATTTTTAATATTTATTTTTTATTTATTAAAGTTGTGATCTGTATTATGCTAAATTTGTGATTTGTACTATTTCATTCTTCAATTTTGTGTGTTTTTGTATGTGAGTGTATTTTATTACATGGATTTCAAAAATCTTATGGATATACATGATATTCTCAAAGTTGAGTATTATGAGTAAAAACAAAGAAAATTTACTTCCCAATAACAATGGATTTTAATAGAATCTTAAAATCAATGAAAACTAAACTTTTCCAATAATAAAAGATTTTGAGTGGAATTTAAAAATCATCACCCCAATAATAATGGATTCTACTCAAATTTTAAAATTTCACAAATCATTAACAATGGAATCTCAAAATTTAATATTTCCTCTAGAATTCTTTGCCCAATAACCTCTCCTTACCCATTCACAGTTTAGGTGGATATTTTTATTTCTCAGGTTCGCAATTAAAAAGGGACAAAGACGGAGCACGAAGATGCAGTATCTTATTGGGCTGAAAATTATGTCACACATTCAATTAAAAGAAGCATGCCTCCGTAAAAAGTCATGATCGAACGTAATTTGTCAAACTTTAATCTACGATAGAATGGAGAACAGAAGACATGTGTCCAAAGGATGAACCTTTTTCGCTGAGGTGGCTTCATGAGAAGTGAGATTTGTCAATTTTATTGTAATAGATATGATTTTTTGGTTCCTTTTGGTTTTGAATATCCAAAAATATTTGGTTTACCATAGTTAAATCCCTTCCATCTGCGAGCCATTTTGTTGTTATAATTGGTTTACCACAGTCAAATCTCCATCTCAATCAATAGTGTTTACTGATGTAAATTAATTTTCTTGGTATACTGCGAAATCATCATTTTCTTAACGAATAAAGATAATGTTAAATATATGTGCCAGCTTGTTCAATGATATAGAGTAGGATCGTCAATTAGAATATACAGGAAATATAGAAATGCTAATTTGCCACGCGATTTTAATTAGGTTTAACGATAACGCAAAGAAAGCCACATAACCAAATATAAATAGCTAAAGTCAACTTAGATCGCTTTATTTAAGTAATAAACATGGTCAACCAACGTGCTTTCGAGGTTCGATCAGTTCCCCCCCCCCCTATTCAAGAAAATCAAGCATCCGATTAAACTCTTCGATCTTTAAAACAAAAGACAAATTTTAAGGAGAAATGGGTGTTGATCGATCAATACTATGTTCTTCCTTCATGATCTTGATGATATTCAGCTATCGTCCCGTCTCGGTCAAAGGTCGATCAGTTTTTAACGACAAGTTACTACTCCAAGGCGTGCCCTCTTGCAGAATCGATCGTCCAAGCAACCATGAAAGCTTCTTTCCGTTTACATCCAAGAATCGCACCGGCCATGCTAAAATTGCTCTTTAGTGACTGTTTCGTCCAAGGTTATGATGCCTCAGTGCTTATCTCGGGACCTAACACCGAGAGAACCGCAGAGGCAAACCTCAACCTTCGCGGGTTCGACGTCATTGAAGTAATCAAAAGCCAGATTGAGTCCGTGTGTCCTGGTGTTGTCTCGTGTGCAGATATTTTAGCTTTGGCCGCTCGTGAAGCCGTTGTCCTTGTAAGCATATTACCATAATAATCAAACTATACATATAGTAGTCATTTGGAAATGGAAAATGTATACGTCTCAACGATACATTTTATGAGAATAAATGTTCAAAGATGAAAGAAATTACGTTGTATGATTTATCATTTTAGTTATTTGAACTATGATAGATCTAATGAATTGACATATCAGAACAAAATCTTTAACTAAAATTTAAAAAATATGTATATATATTTACTATGTTATAACTAACATTTTAAAGATATGTATATATATGTTTACTTTGTAAAACAGTTTTGATTGGATATTTTTTTGTTGAAATATAATTTATTTATCAACAAAAACAAAAAAAATCAAATATTAGGTCCTAAGTGGACTAGCTTGGATTCGTCTTCTCATTTTTATTTAAAATCTGCATAGAACGAAGTTCAAAAAGATATCAGTATGAAAACTTTTTGACAAAGAAAAAAACTTATATTACTGACCATACATAACCTTTTATGTGCGTACATAAAATGAACCTGCATGTACAGACAAAGGGACCGTACTGGGAAGTAAAACTAGGACGTAGAGATGGAAATGTTTCATTGGCAGCCAACGTCAAAAGTCTCCCGTCTCAAACTGATTCCCTCACCGAGATGCTCAGAATATTTGCTAATTACGGGCTTAACACTGAAGATTTCGTTGCTCTCATAGGTCAGTAAAGTATAACACCATATGGGTATTTTATTTCTTCTCAACTAGTATTATTATAATCTTACTACAGAACAAATTACACTGTTTATCATAATTTCGCTGTTCATTTGTAGACAGACGCAGTATATCGTTGCATACCAAAATTCTCTAAAATAGTTTCAAATAACAATTGGTTTTGAGCCGGGACAGAATAGCCTAGTGGTAACACTAGAGTGAACTGGATCCCAAGGCACCTGGGTTCGAGTCCTCTGGGATTCCGGAGACCGCCCGTGACAAAAAAAAAAAAAAAAAAAAAAAAAAAAAAAAAAAAAAAAAAAAACAATTGGTTTTGATATTTCACAATCAGATCCGGTCTATAGCATAGACAAAAAAAAAACAGTCGTCGCATTCGATAGTTTTTTGAGTATAGAGTATTATGAAAAACAAAAAATGTTAGACCGACACTGTTTGCAATGCATATCATCATTGATAACGTTATTTAAATAAAACAACAACATATGGGTCTCAACATTTTTAGCTAAAACAGGAGCGCACACAATTGGAACTGAGTCTTGCAAGTCAATCGCGGATAGGATAAACAGCATCGACGGAATTAAAAAATACCCATAAGTTTTCTAACTTATTTACACTTCTATGTCACTGAGAATTAAATTAAGGGGTTGATTGGTAACTGCTATAATTTCATTTTTTGACTTTAGAAATATTGATGTGGTTTTTATTGCTTTGGCTTTAGATTTTTAATTTTTAAAAGTCTTTAAATATGGGCTGTAGGTTTTTGTCTCTGCAGAGAAATTGTAAAGACATAATTTCAAAGAAGTGCTGTGGATTTTATAAAAAGGCTGTGAACTTAAAAAAAAATAGAAATCAAGATTGGTGTAGATTTAGTGCTCTAGAAAGAAATGGGGCTGTATAGAGCACTCACAGCCACTACCAATCACACCCTAAACTACATATTTTAATGCTTGTCTTTTCCAGTTAAATTAATGAGTTTT
>NC_027749.1:1861401-1875168 GCF_000695525.1 Brassica oleracea var. oleracea | reverse complement strand
ATTAAATGAACCTAAAAATACATCAAATTTAATGTAGCTTATTACGTACGAGTACAGCCCAATAATGAACTTGAATTTTATTTTGACGAAAACGTGAATCACTTGACTTATGTAATATTTAAAATATATTAACTACAATATAACAAATGCATATAACCTACATATACTTTAGTTTGAAATGATCATGTTCAAGTTTTATATAGTCAACTTACATCATGCATCGATCGATGTACAATATTCAAACCACCTATAGTTTTCGTTTTCTTTATATGATGTATCAACCAACCAATCATCCCATTGATTTTCTAAGCTTTATAAAAAAACCAAATCAATAAATACAAACTCAAAATCCAATATCTTCTATTAATCAAAACATAATATTTTCAATGTCATATCTTTAATGTACCTATTAAATATAGAAACTGTAACCATAATTAAACTAATTATAAGAATAGATTTGATTCCAACCAATTGATCTATTTACACTTCCCGAAAAAAACACTTACAACATGGATTTTCATAATATGGCCTTTTAACATATTAATGTTATGGACATTTAATAATTATCTTGACGAAAAACAAAGACTATAAATAATTTATTATTAATAAAATTATGAAATTATTTACAATTTGATGACTAATTTATCGCCCTTTTTTATATGTTAAATTTTTCATAGAAGTTTAAAAATCATTTTATTTTATTTAAACATGTATAACTAATTTATAATCTTTTATCCCATACTAAGTCATAATATAATATTTCTTCATATTTTACATTAATAACCATTGTTTTTATATATCGTATACAGTTCTCTAATTACGTCTATTTGTTCAATTTTTTATATGATATCGAATATTCATCGTAAATAGATGGTTTAAAATGCCAAAAAATTATTTACTTGGTGAATATAATACATCAAATATTACAAATACATTATTTAGTTAAATAAATAACCAAAAACCGAAAATTCAAACTCGCGCTGGCGCGCAGATTAGGGTCTAGTTCAACAGTTATTATGGTAGGTGGTGATCACTGATCAGATTAGTAACGTGGGTGAAAGGATGGATCTTAATGTAATCTAATCATTTCCAGATTGTTTGCTCAATGAATATAAATGTACGTTACAAATGACTAAAGGATTTAGGTTTGCTTTTCACATTTTATATGTTTTTTTAAACACTTTCGTTTTGAAACCACAATTCACATTTTATATGTTTATTGTTACCTTTTGGTATTAAGTGATTGTATCTGAAAATTTTGGTTATCTAAACCTAAAAGAGCTCAAACTTAAATTAATTCTTAGATTTTTTTATTTAGGATTTGTTGTATTTATGCTAATTACTAAATAGAATAAAACATAAATGATGATATTCTTGAGATACTTTAGTTGTTTTGCCTAAATTTACAGCTAAATGTATA
The DNA here is from genome assembly GCF_000695525.1 of Brassica oleracea var. oleracea. NCBI lineage: Eukaryota > Viridiplantae > Streptophyta > Magnoliopsida > Brassicales > Brassicaceae > Brassica > Brassica oleracea. The sequence goes on along the minus strand of NC_027749.1, from coordinate 1,873,748 downwards.
CTCTCTTTGTATCAAAATAAGTGGATTTTAAGGTTTTTGCACACCGATTAAGAAATTACAAATTTTTATTTAATTTTTCTCAATAAATACATATAATTTAACCAATAGAAAATCATAGTGCATAATACAAATAGTCAAAAACATAAAATTGCATTTACTTTTTACATGGAAACTTAAACGTCATTTAAAATGAAACAAAAAATTTCTCTTAAAATACCACTACTTAAAGTGATTAAAGTGATATGGAGGGAGTATATTTTTTAAAAGTTGTTTACTATATTCAAGCATTAATACTTATACACGCAAACCCAAGATCGTTACAAATGAAAAGATGAGAATACAGCAAACACTGACACCAATACACGACGAATATGGCATGATAGCAAAAAAGTTTGAAAACGAAATCCTACAATTTAAGGAAACCGTGTGAAGAAGATTTACTTGGACGGTCTCTTTGTTTCTACTTCAATATTCTTCCAATAAAGCAATTTTAGGTAATAAATCAATTATTCAAAATAAAACTCTTTAATGACAAATGTTGATTAACTTAAAGGATCAAATCAAATTAAAATGGTCAAGTTATTTCATTGAGATTCCCATAATCACATAAACGCGTACACAAAAACTACGCCGTTTTAACATGACCTAAGATCAGACCTATATAAATAACACCACCCTTCTTCTCATTTTCTTTCACATTTCTCTCAAAGTGATCAGACGAGTTAAACAAACAACAACAGAGAATCAAACAATGGCCCTCTTCTCCGCCGCGCTTCCCCTTCTCCTCCTCTTCCTCTCTGTTTCCTCTCCGTCTGTTAGCGGAAACACTGCGCAGTCCGTCGAATGCTCCGCCGTGATAATGACCTTGACGAAGTGTTTGCCTTTCGTGACGATCGGGAGTCAAGTGGAGAAGCCCGAGACCGCGTGTTGCTCTGTTCTCAAAACCGTGCTCGACACGAAAGCTGAATGTCTGTGCGAAGGGTTGAAGAGCAGTGCCGCCGCGGGAATCAATCTGAACCTCACTAAAGCCGGTACTCTTCCCGATGCTTGCCAAGTCAAAGCTCCTCCCATGCCTGCTTGTGCATGTAAGATTTTTCTTCATCATCTCAGAAGATCTTTTGTAGCTGTTCTTGTATATATATAATATTATGTTAGATCTTTGGCTCTCCTCTTCGAAGATTTTTTGTTGTTGTTGTTGTTGTATATAAATTAGGTTAGATCTCTTGCTCTCCTCTAACAGTGATCTTTTGTTGTTGTTTTTGTATATAATATTTTTGGTTAGATCTTGTGCTCTAACAGAGATCTTTGTTTTTGTTGTTGTTATTGTTGTTGTGTTGCAGTGTTTGCTAAACCCCCTGCTAGTGCGCCAGGTATATATTCTCTTCTTTCTCTCTGTTGATTTCATTGTAAATCAATCTTTATAGTTTCTTTGGTCTTTTTTATTTTATTTTGCAAGCCATCTGAAAATATTTACTTTTGGATTAATAATCAAATTTCTTATTTTTTACCCTTGTTATTTATTTTTCTGATTTTTTATGGTTTGGATCTTTAGAATTCTTGCTTGAAGCATGTTTTGTTTGGCGTTATAACAATAAAGTAGGGGAATTGTAAAGTCTATAGCCATTATGATAAAAATGGTGTTTTGAAAAAAATACATTTCATTATTTAGTAACCTATTACAAGCCAACTTATAACCAAAATCTTTAGTATTTTTTTTTGTTAAAAAAACATATAATTTTTGACACCGAATGAACCGAACCAGAAACAATCGAATCATCACGCTTCGATTGACTTAAATGCTAGTGTGATTATTCGATTGTTTATGGTGTCTGTTGTTATATATTAATAATAGCGAAACTAGCATATTTGATTGAAATGACGATCTGATCACACTTTCAATATGATGTGTCTCTGGTGCCAATTAAGTTCAGTGTTCTGTAGAGATAATATTATTGTTTACTCGCAATATGTGACCAAAACGACATATATTATAGTAGCAAAGCTTGGCATACCTGATCTCTAGTTTATTGTGCACTGAATTATGTAACTACATATGAATATAGCATTGTTGAAAACTCCATTTCGTTTATGTTTGACTTTGGGTCATATAAATTAGTCTTATGTTCTCTGCAAAGCATGTAGATGTGATATGTGTTTTGACTATCTTCTACTATCTATTTTTTTTGTAACAGCTCCAGTTCCTGCTGCTAGACCACTAAATGGATCGGGACCGAGTTCGAACTCAGCTCCAGCTCCAAGCCCTTCTCATAGTAACCATGGATCTTCAATCTCTGTCTTGTCACTCGCAATCAGCGGCGCATTGGTCATAATGTTCGCTCGTATCTAACACCCCTATCATTTTTAGTTAAGAGTTTGCTTTTATCTTGTGAGTAACTATGGAGTTCTCTTGTTGAGACCGCTTATATTTTTAGTTATGACATTACCAAGTGCTCTGTCACACATTCTTCAGTTTTATTATTTGAATTGAGTGGTTATTATTTATGGATTCTGTTACATTGGATCACAATAACACACTGAATCATAACGAAAACTCAAGCGAGAATATGAGGCAAATCAAGAGTTCGTTTGTAATCTAGAAAGGAAGGAGAGGATGACCCTTATAATCCGGTTTAATTTTTAACATGCATGCGTAATAGAATAATTCACAAGTTGGTATAAACTATTGGCTCTTTTTGGGTAAAAAAAAAACTGGTTTTGGTTCTGTTCGGTAAAAAATTCAAAGATAATAATTGAATATATTCAATGCATATTAATCAATAGTTCAATTGTTCAAAGATAACAAGTTAATTATATTCAATGCATATTAATTATCCAACTACGATATTATGCTATAAAACTTCTTAGTCTGTTACAGATTTCATTCTTAGTTTGTCCTTTCTTGTTTAGGAACTTTAGAATTATATAAATACATTATAAATATTCATATTGTTTTGAACAGATAAAATCATATTTGAACATGTCTACCACAAATGTTATTTGTGGAAAACTAAAGCTACCCTATAACATAGTACATATATTCAAAACATTTGAAAAATGACATTAAGTACTTTTGTTTTTCACTATTATTTAGGGTTCAAAAGGGACAAACAAATATAAATTGTAATTTTTTTTATTATAAAGTACATTTAAAGAAGGGCAAATCTCCAAAATAGCAACTTTCTAAGTTTATATCACAAAAATAGCACTCAAAAACTAAAATGACCAAAATAGCACATTTCTAAGTTTATCCTTTGAAAATTTTAATTTTTTTATTTTTCCAAATTTGAAATCTTATCCCCAAAACCTCATTTCTCAACTCTAAACCCTAAACCCTAAACTCTAAACCCTAAACCCTAAACCCTAAATCCTAAACCCCACCCTTTAACTCTAAACCCTGAGTTTGTGACTTTTGATAAAACATTAAGTGCTATTTTTGTGACTTTTGACCTTGAGTGCTAGTTTGGGAACATGAACTTGATTTAGTGCTATTTTTGTCTTTTTCTCTTTAAAGAATATAAAATATTTTATATAAATAAAAAAATGAATTTATATAACTTTCAACTAGGTTAAATTTTCTATGAGAAAATTATTAACTCAGAAAAGTGAACTTTAAAGTAAAAAAAGTTTGCCGGGACAGAATAGCCTAGTGGTAACACTAGAGTGAACTGGATCCCAAGGCACCTGGGTTCGAGTCCTCTGGGATTCCGGAGACCGCCCGTGACAAAAAAAAAAAAAAGCAAGCTGTCCCATAGGAAAACAATTCACGGCCTTGTATGCATGTAGGCCTGATTGATAAATGGGCCCACCAGTCATTTTAGTAAACAAGCTCCGTCATATATAAACCCTAATAAGACCATTGAATAAAACCTCTCTTCACTTATGGCTTTCCTTTCACGCCACTCTCTTTGACTCTCTCACTCGCTTCCCCCTTGCGCCGATCGTCTTCTCCACCGTCAAAGCATTCCCCTCTCTCCGGGTACGGAATCATTCAATTGTCTCTGATTCTAATTCCGCCATGATTCTCGATTTTGATTGCGATGTTCTTCCCTGTGTAGTCGTCGAATTTCGTTTTCCCCCTTTTAGCTCCTGAAATTAGGTTTATCGATTTCTTAAATTAGGGTTTTACTCTCTTTCTGGGTTTGATGATTTGGTTGTAAAGTTGAAGTCTTTTCGTCTGTCAATGTCTTAAACAACAGGCGTTTCAGTTGTGCACACCAGATGTCTGTTGATCTGTGCAAGAAGAACCCATCTTTTCTCTGGTGCGACTGTGGTTATATGAGCAGGGGGAGGTTGTGGTGCTTTCAGATCATCTTGTTCAGGCACTGGACTTAGCCCCTTCTTCTCTCTCTCTCACCTCTCTTTTCTTCTAAAGCTTCTCTGCAATTTTCTTTTTTGATTTGATTACAAAGTATTCTCGTTTACTACTAAACTTGAAGAAACAGTTCCCAAGTAGTGAAAGTTTTCCCCTTTTGGATTTTGGATCTCTCTCCCAATGGGGAAAACTCAGCTGTCTCCTGGGTTCCGGTTTCACCCCACTGATGTCGAGCTCGTGAGGTATTACTTGAAGAGGAAAGTGTTGGGGAAAAAGCTCCTCGTTGATGCTATTGCTGAGGTCGACATCTACAAGTTCGAACCTTCTGATTTACCTGATAAGTCCTTTATAAAGAGTGGGGATCTGAAGTGGCACTTCTTCTGCCCTAGGGAGAAGAAATATTCGACTGGTGTTAGGGCGAACCGTGCGACTGCCTGTGGTTACTGGAAGACCACAGGGAAGGAGAGAGAGGTTTTGTGTAATGGTGAAGTTGCGGGGAAGATTAAGACTCTGGTTTATCATTTTGGCAAGTCGCCTCGTGGGAAGCGGACTGATTGGGTTATGCATGAGTACAGGCTTGAAGACAAGGTGCTCACACAGAAGAATGTTCCTCAGGTAGTATACTCACACCTTTGTGCAGCTATTTGTAAGCTTACATCACTCTGTCTTTGTTGATTTCTTATGTTTTTGAGCTGCAGGATACTTATGTGCTGTGTGTTCTGTTCAAGAAAGATGGACCGGGACCTAGAAATGGAGCTCAGTACGGAGCTCCGTTTAAGGATGAGGACTGGAGCGATGAGGATGTTCCTGCTACCAACGGTCCGACAATCCTTCACGGAGAAACCAGTCTTGTTGCGGCATCGTCCTCGCGTGATCCTACTAAGGATTGTTTTGGTGGGATGGTATCTGAATCGTGCGTCTCTGAGTTCGTACCAGCTACTAGCGATCTTCCGCAGCTGAATGGTGCGGCTAACACTCCTATGTCTGCTGCACCACTTCTTGATTCCAACAGCACCGCCTCTCTGGCACCACCGACCCTTGAAGCTCCCACCAACAACTATGATGACTTATATTCAATGCTGGATCTATTTGTTGACGACGATGAGTTCTTGCGTTTCTCTGAGCCCAGCAACAATGAGGTAGGTGTTCAGCATCATTTTTCTTTTGCTTAGTGTCATGATATTGGAACTTAGTGGGTATCATTGTGAGCTAAACTATTAAGACACTTTTGCAACTGTTAGTGTCTTAATGGCATACTTCTTTGTCTCATAGTTTATCATTTTACAGATAGGACATGATCCCAATGTCTATGCTCCAATCTGCTTAGGAGAAGGAGAAGACATATTCAGCGAACTACCAGACTTCAGCAATATGCAGCACAACAGCATGCAAAGGGCACCCTCTTGCGACCTAATTGAAAACTCGGAGCTGTACTTGGAGCTACAGGATCTCACAGCTCCATGAGGACCACCTCAAATTGGGAATGCCAGTGACTCTTATCTGAGCAATCAAGACCAGTTTGATTTCTCCACTGCTGGTAATGACGAGGATCCTTATAGCTTTTCTGCGTCCATGGGACAAGGACCAGACATGTGAAAAAGAGGTTTGAAACCAAGAATCCTCTTCTGCCAATTCGGCTCTCACCTTGTCTGAAATGCTCATTTGAGAGGAGACCATTGAACCATGAGAATGAGCACCCTTGTATATATTTTTCTAAAACTCTTCTTTTAGTTCTTACTTTCATCATCTCTTTTGTCTCGCAAAACCTCCATTATCAGCAGTCTCTAGTACTTCTTTGGATTCTCATGTTTCTAAAATGATGACTTGGATTTTGCAGTGGTTGGTTTACCCATTTTTACCTCTAGGGAAAATATTTAAGATCGAATATATATATTATCTTGGATCGAATTAACTTCATTAAAAATCATCCAAAATTTTCACTAAATACTAAAAATAGCAAGCCAATAAAAACAAGTAGTTATAACAAAGATATGAACCAGGACAAGGTCATGCTTCTTGGACATGATAATGGTTATGTTAGAGACAGAGATATGAGTCACTGTTGTGTTTTAACCATGCATGACATATTTATTTGTAAGTTGTAACCATGCAGAGTGAGACATATATGCTCATGTCGCGAATAACTATTACCATGCACCAGAAACTCCGTCTGTTAGAACAACAACAACAACGCTTAAAAAAAAACAACAGCGTTTATAACATTTCAGCGTTTTCTTGAATACATACATATGTATACGTAACCTTTTAAGAAACGATATATACCGATAATAATAAATAAAACTTTAAATAAACATGACATAACGCAAACAATTTGAGGCAAAACGCTTCAACTTATTGAGCCTCCCTCTGCTAAAACAGCAAACGTTCAACGACGCTTTTTTCGCGTTTCAACATTTCAGCGTATTTCTTTTCTTCATTCATGTACATGAATTTGTCTTTATATAATAAAAAAGCCTATGCTGGTAAATAACAAAAGCATTGTAACAAAACAGATTTAACCTCTTGAATACTGAAACCAACAGAGAAAATGGTTTTGATTATAACTAATCAAGGCACCGGTGTCTTGTCAGAAACAGAAGAAGACTTGCCCGGTGATTTCTCAGATTTAGAAGCTGTTACTGCAGCTTGTTCGTCTTGGACGAGTTTCCTAAGTTTGGTCTGGAGGCCACGAACTCGATCCTCGGTTCTCCTCAGCTTCCTCCATCTGTAAGCAGTCCAAAGGAAAAGACCACCGTAGACAACAGTATAAGAACCCCAAACATACGGATAAGCTTCGGCGTGATCTCTGAGTTTCTTGTATTGTTCTTCGATTGCTCCTACAAAACCAGGAGCCACTTGGTTTGGTGGTTGGCTCTCCTGGTTTTCTAATCCGCTCTGTTCTGACGCCGATGCCATCTCAAGTCACACAACTCAGCTTCTGACTAAAATCTGCAGCGAAACAAAACAGAGGAAAAGAAGAAAAGATTATTTAAAGCAATAAGACGAAGCTTAGAACATACAGAACTAGGCTATAAGCTGAGTCCTTGATTACAAACTCATCACAAGCAAGAATTAATAAATAAAACAGTTGATGTTATAGGATCAATTCTCACTTGAAATTGTTACTTTCGATGTGATATCTCAAAAGTTCATATCATATAGTGAAGTGCTTCAAATGATAGGATCTACATTGAGTTTATGAATTGAAAAAAAAAAATCAATCTAACAGATTCTACTGATCTAAAAGCAATATACACGCTTGGGGATCGCCAGTTTCTTAGGATTTGGAGGAAGATGCAACCCAAAAGAGGGACGAGATCTCTCATGAAATTAAAAGGAATAGAATTTCACATCAACAATCTCTGAGGCATTTTGACGAACACTTTCTATGCATCTAGGAGGGTACAGCTACGGGCAGAGATAAATCACGAAAGGAGCTTTTAATTTCTTCAAAATCATGAACAGGATCTTATTCTCTTCTAGGAATAAAGAAAAGCCTAAACAAAGTTACCTGGGGTGAGTTAGAAGAAGCGTTGACAAAGTCGCCGATGATGATTTCACTAATGAAGAAGCTCAGAGAGCCATCGAGAGAGAGATTGATTGTTTGATCGATAGCCGATAGGTGATAGCTACCTTGTTTCCGTATCGGTTTAGTTTGGTTTATGTGATTTTCTTTGGTTTAAGTTAAAAACCGAATATAACACGGTCTGATTCCAATTTTACTTCTGATTTTATCACACTCGCTACAACAGCGCGTGATCGGTGTTCGCTTTCCTTCAGTATATCTGTAAACAAAAATTTCTCCAAGAGTCGAACTTTAGAAGAAGAGAGGTTTTCTCGTCTACAGCTGCTGCTTCACGACCAAGTCTGTCTAGTTTCCGTAGTTTTTTTTTAATTTCTCGGACATTTGTGCGTGCTAGTTCACTTTGGTCAGAAAAGAGCCTTTTTTTACAGGTCAATTCGCTAGAGAGAATGTCGTGGAGAGGAAAGCGAAAAGGCGATGGTGTCCGAGCATCAGATGACGATTCTGAAGCCCACGCGCCGGCTAAGAAAGTAGCAAAGCCAGCCGAGGACTCCGAAGAGTCTGACGACATCGTCGTCTGCAATGTTAGTCTGCTAAATCCCTCTACCTCTAAGAACAGTGAGATTGAACGGTTTAGATTGCCTTAATGTAGGTTTTACTCAATTTAGGATTTATAATAATAAGATTGTTGGGGATTCGAATTCAGATATCTAAGAATAGGAGAGTCTCTGTGAGGAACTGGAACGGAAAGATTTGGATTGACATTCGTGAGTTCTATGTCAAGGACGGTAAAACTCTCCCCGGCAAGAAAGGTAAACTCTTTTAGTTTACTTTCTCTTGTTCTCACACTTCAACCATTGCAAGAATCTGTTTGCTCATCTCTTAGTTTAGTTCAGTTTTTGTTGCTGTTTCGCTTTGTTATGTTTCTGCATCTAGTCTGGGATTCTGTGGATTGGATAAGCTTATGTACTAGTTGTTGAGTTGCTCTGCTATAATGTTTAACATTAAATTGGTTGAATGAAATATTTGCACTTTCCTAAGCATGTCTCTAGGAAACAGTTCAAACTAGTTCGCTTTTTACATGTAATCGTGTTGACATTGACAAGGTTGTTATATGTTGCAGGTATCTCTCTAAGCGTTGATCAGGTAAATTAACACTTATCTCCCCATTTTTATGACTTTCACAAGTCTTTGCTCTCTACTGAATGTTTTCTTACAGTGGAACACTCTTCGGAACCGCGCAGAGGATATCGACAAGGCGCTCTCTGATCTTTCTTAGCTTTAAAAAGTTTGTATAATTAGTAGTAAAGTCTAGTAGAAGATGACTCGGTGTTTTTGTTTTTGTTTTGAATCATCTAAAGCCTTTTGACAGAACACCATGTTCTGGAACTTGTAAGCTGCGGGCGGTGTATCGTTGAATCTTTCTATCTCTTTTGGTTCAGACAAGCCTGTGTTACTTGGACGTCAGTGATATGCATTTAAAATGATGATTACTCTTTATTTTCTGTTGAAAATTACAACTTGTGATGATACATTGCAGAAACTGAAGTATGCATTAAAAATTTGGAATGTTACAATCAATTGATTGATAAATCTCTATACGGCTGGGACACCGAGTGATCCCACATCAAGAACTCTGGGTAATATCTGCATCGATCAAATCAAAGAATGCTAAGTTTTTTAAGGATGAAGATAAGAGATAAAACTATCATCTTACCTCACCAACCCTTGCACTGATTTTCAAAGGAACAATATCATCAGCTCTGGTAACACCTATATTAACAATTGCAGTCATTGCACCAGCTTCATGAGCCGCTCTGCAAAAAGAAACACATAATGCTTCTCAATGAGATGCAAACTCAAAAAAACGGTAAGAGACTGTTCTCTCGCATTACCTGACAAGACGAAAAGCAGACATTGTCATCAAAGACGAACCCAACACTAGAAATGCGTCGCTCTGTTTCGCAGCTTCCATTGCTTGAGTAGCTCTCTCCTTTGGGATATTGTCTCCAAAGAAGATTACCTTGAAGAAACACCAAAGCATAGTAAGAAACAGAACCTAAATGCTTTGTGTCTATCTCAGTTCTTACATCAGGCTTTAGTATTCCTTGGCACTTCTCGCAAACTGGTATATTAAAACCATCTTCCCAAAACTTCTCGTCAATCTCAATATCACCATCAGGTCTTTGTTTCATGCCAAAGCTCTTCTCTGATCCTGGTTCTCCGTGATCAATACTTTCTAATGCCTCTGCCCACTACAGTAAGAGTAACAACTTTGTGCTGAGTGTACATTAAGTCAGTTGATTCGAGTTATGCTATATTAACGCTGACCTTAGGATTGAGATCTTTTAACTGATCCTGAAACGAGTCTCGAGGAAAAGAGAAGCCACAGTCTAAGCACATAACAGTATATACTGTGCCGTGTAACTCAAGCGGATCACTCCCAGCACGGTGATGCAACCTAAAAAACTTAGACCTTAAGAGCCAACAGCATCCAACAGAGAAGAGAGATCTCTGATAAGTTCTACCTGTCAACGTTTTGCGTTATGATACAATCAATTCGTCCAGCTCTCTCTAGAGATGCTAAAGCAGTATGCGCTGGACCTGGCTGTGCTGCAGCGAACCGTCTCCAACCAGCATAACTCCTTGCCCAATACCGCCTACGAGATCTGCTTGATCTAGTGAATTCCTGTAGAGAAGAGAATTGTAGACAGTAAAATAAGTAAACAAATCCATTTTTTTTTTGCACTGACTTCAATCTTGCCTTAAGATCACCTGATGAGTAATTGGTTTGAAACCAGAACTGTATGCTCCATTGGGACTGCACCAAACAATAACACATCAAATAATCATTACAAAACCAAAACCAAGACCAATAGATCAAATATGAATGAACAATAATAACCTTCTGTAATCAGGAATGCCACATTCAGTGCTAATCCCAGCTCCGGTCAAGATGGTGAGTCTTTTACTAGACAAGAGAATGAAGAAAGCCATTAGATTTAAAAGAACATATATATATATATATGCTCAATAAAAGAAGGTACCTTTGCTCAAAAAGCTGATAGAGCTTATGGATATCTTCCTTATGAGGAGGATCAGCATCAGGAACTATTTTTTTATCCCTAAGAAACCTTGGAGGTGCTTTTAATTCGTTTCCCAAAGAACCACCAGGGATTGAAACTCGGCATGTTGTTCTCACAAACCGTCTACATCCTTTAAACAGCATCACCAAGTTTCCTCTAGACCGAAGTGGTTGACACATGGTGAACATTTCTGTTAAAAAAATAAATAAAACATTTGCAACACATTAACTCATTGTATAGCTAAGTAACGAAAGGTGAAAATAAAGGGAAAAGGAAGAACATTCCCATTATCATTTTCGCATACTTGACTGTAGGAATCTCTCTAACCATTTAGAGAAAAGTGATCTAATTGAGCAATGGCACTACTGAGAATAAATCAATCGGTGATAAATTCACAGAAAAATAGAAGCTTGCAGGTTTGAATTAATATTTTTATAAAAATCAAGAACATAAAGATATGTATCTGTGTGAGATATATATACCTTTGAGAGGTCGTTAATGGCGGATGAAAGAAACGAGATTTCTTCAGTTTTTTTTTTTTTGTATTTATTTTTTTAATATCTCCAGAAATAAAAGAAGAAGGAAAATAGAGAAGACGAGGAGGATCGGACGTTGGAAGGTCCTTCTTGGTTGAGTAAGTGGCCACGTGTCGCGCTTATCCACCGTTATATCTTTTACTTAACTAAACGGTGTCGTTTTAAGAAACAAAACAGAGACCTAATTAAAAGGAACTCCGACTCGTCGCCACCGAGATCTCTCTCTTCGTCGCCTGACGAGTTTTCGAAGAATCTCCGTCGTAAGTCAATACTCACAATTTTTAATCGAATTGTTCTCAGTTAAATTGATATAGATGTTTTGATTCTACGGCAAGAATGTTAATTTTGTTGATTATTATTAATAATCAATCTTCACTATCTCTGTTTAGCTTACTAGTAAATGCCTTTGCTTTTTTTGAATTTGATTATCTTTTGATAAGTATGTTTTGATAAGATAAAGAAAGAGATATGCCACACAGAACAAGGCCTTTGACGGGACTCTTGCTTTTCACTGGAATCAACGCTGTTTTGGTGCAGACCATCACTCCTGTCTATGACTTCGTCTGCTTCTTGCCCTACTGGGAGAGAAGGGTATGTTTCTTGTCTGTAGGCAAATTGCCACTTCCTGTTTTGTGTTAATGTCTCCAAATGTGTAGATAAACATTTCTTTTAAGGACTTGAATCTCTCTTGTGTCTGTGTATAGTTTTTTTCCATCTATATGGATGAGTCTTTTAAAGCGTTTTGTCATGTTATATAATGCTCTGCTTCATGTTCTGAGAGCCCTTGCAGTAACGGTTTTAGATGAGTCCTCTTGTCGCTTAGGTTTAAATACAAACAAGTCATATTACCAAATGCTGAGCCTGGAGTAGTTTTTTTTTTTTTTTTTTTT
>NC_027749.1:1854439-1861291 GCF_000695525.1 Brassica oleracea var. oleracea | reverse complement strand
GGTGTTTTTTTTTTTTTTTTTTTTGGGTATCAGGGTCATTGGCATAGTAAATGAACAAGTTGGATCATATGCTGCTGCATCATTTATACACGCAACAACCTCCACTCTTTTTGTGTGCTGTCTCATGCCAATCACTTACTAACTTTGGCTCTGTTGTTTACATTGATAGAGAGAGAGAATCCGGAAGGAGCGTGAAGCGGTGGCTGCATCATTAAACAGCACAACCTCAGCACAGGATGCTACTCGAGCGTCTGTTGGTTGATTGAACTCGATGTTTCCTCTTGTGTAAGAAACTGTTAAAGCATTGAATAATTGAGAGCCGGCAGCTACCAGCCCCGTTTTCGTAATGGCCCATATAAAGGCCCAAATTTTGGCATGTTGTCTTTATTTTGCTGCAACAACAGAAAAGAGAAAGACAAACATGGCCCATTAGTATCATGACAAATAGATTTTAAATTTGCAAAATTCGCAAGTTCAGTGGTCGCAATCTACATAAACTCAACGCTGCTCAATGAAAATTATTGAACACACACAATCCACGTTTTCAAAATCATTCATGTCGTAGAAATGATTTTACTGTTACATACACACGAGTTATAAAATATTATATCATCGAATAAGACAAGTAGTCATATGAATAGTATGTTATGCGATCCTCCATGTTGTTAAATATTCGACAACGAGGTCCCAGCTTGTCTCCTTATCCAACTTCTTAAGCATATTCCCAAAAAAACTAAATACGACAGAACGCATAAAGTAATAATCCACCACAAAAAGAAGGTATATATTATATGTTTTAGGTCAAGTTAGGCAGCTATAACATCAAGCTCCACGAAGCTTCATTTCAATTCACACAACGACTTAAACTATACAAACAACTGCAAAAAGTATAAAGTCGATTTCTCTATTTGTATAATAACAAATTCAGATCAAGTCCAGATCCAATTTATCTGATTTTTGTAATTTGAAAAATCATATTATTCTTTTGGTCCTATGACTCGTATCTTTTACTTTTAAAACTTGATTGTTACCACCCAAAACGACAATAAACAACTTGTTCATATCATTATGATTAGGGGTAAGACGCTTCTTATAATAGTCTAGGGTTTGTTTTAAGTACTCTATCTTATTTTATTGGTAGCTTTACCTGAAAAGAATATTATATTCGTAATGGTTAATTAATGGTGAATTTTAATGTTTCTACTAAATTTCTGTTTTCCTAATTCTTTTCTTGCTATTCAAAATGTTTTTGTTACCATTGGTTATGTAACTCTATTTTAATATGATGTTATCAGGATGATAATTCTATAAGTTCTTACTCAGAAGTTATCAAACTTTTGAAATTGTTATACTTAAACAAATTTTGGAGAAAATATATACTATGAAACTGTTATAAATGGCTTAACTCTTACTTAAAATTCAGATCCGATAAACTCCCAAGATTAGTGTTACGAATGGGGAGGCAATTATGAATACATGCATAGTACAAGTCTTCATTGCTCTTAATTATTAAAATAAAATTATGTGTATGAAACGATACGACTTATACAAATATCTGCGTTATTGTATGAATAAAAAAAAATCATAATTGACAAAAAGTCATGTCTGACCAACAAAAGTTCGTGTTATACATTAATGGAATTCTAATACTAAAGTTAAAGACCATGTCTTAAACAGCACCAAGTTGAAGAGAACATAATCATATTTATATATATGATAAGAAACGTAAGTGATGATCATCATCAAACGGGGAACACGCCCACGTCAGTCCCTAATACACACCTACCTCAACTTTCATTTAAAAGATTTTCACATAGAAGAGACTTCATGTTTATTCTTTAAAAAACTAAAACAAATCAGAGTATACAAATATTACAAGTCGCGAAATCTAATTTAAAATACAGCTTATGTAAGGAACAAAAAAAAGAAGCCGCGAGTGTGTGACTACGACTGGCTATTGCACAACTAGACTACGATTCAACGTTAGATGACCTCATCCATCATGAGTCATGACGCGAGCTTTGCTCAAGGAAGAAGTTCTTATATACTGCGGCAAAGCCCACCGTAGTTTCATCATCGACTGTCCAATCACAAGTCACACCCAAAACTTCCACCTCAAGGAATGCTGACTTATCTTCAGCAATGTTTAACAATAGTGTACCCATTTGAATATAATAAAAGTATGGCTGCTGAGGAAATTTATTGTTCCCACAAAAAAACCAAATAAGAAAAAAAACATAAATAATCTTAGTTAAGAATCTTAAAATAAGTTATATTCCCTCTGTTCCGAAAAAGATACATGTTGTACAAAAAAAATATTACGAAAAAATAATTTGTTTTAACATTTTCAATATATTAATTGATGGTACACGTATTTTTTTCCAAAATAATTGTTTTTAATAAAATTTTATTGGTTAAAATTTATGAAAAATAATTAAGTACAAAAATAATTTATTAATAATCAAAATTTCATAAGTTTTTTTAATATGTGTGAAAATTTTAAAACATATTTTTTGAAACATTTATTTTTTCGAAACAGATGAAATAATAGCGAACCTAAAAAAATTTAAGTAGTTAATAAATATGCATTATTTGGCCCCCCTCCTCAGATTAATTAAAAGGATTGTATTTGATTATTTACTCCTCCCCCACTCTATAACTGTTCAAAGTTTTATAAATCTCATTACCAATTTAGACCCAAAAAAAAAATCTCATTACCAATTCTGAACAAAATGGATAAGCTACACTTGAAGCAGGGGATCAAGGTGCTGACACACACTTAGGTCGGTCAACAATCTACAAAGGGCGCGGGTGACGCAAGCAGTGACATCATCACTACTTTCACTACGTCGACCATCCACTAACACTAGGCCACGTACGTCCCTCCAGCTGGCTGCCGTCAGCGTTAGTGAAGAAAACGGCCGCTTTTGCCGCACGTGCTTAAAAAAATCTCCCCTCGTGTCATCCCTCTCCATCTTAAATTAAATTTAATTAGATTAATTTCCGCAATTCTCGTCCTTATAAAACCTTTCGTCTCCTCACTCTCATCTCCTCGATTCCAATCTTCACCAGACAAACCCAGATCTCGAAGAACAAGCAAGACAAAAAAAAAAAAAAAAACTTTTGAAAGAATGAAAGCAGGGCTAAACTTACCAGCAGGATTCCGATTCCATCCAACGGACGAAGAGCTTGTGCAATTCTACCTTTGCCGTAAATGCGCGTCGGAGGAGATCTCAGCTCCGGTCATCGCCGAAATCGATCTCTACAAGTTCAACCCCTGGGAGCTTCCTGGTAAAATCTAATTGATTTTCTAATCATTAATCGAGATTTTTCTCGAGATTCGTTTGCTAATCGGGAGATTTGTTTTTTTTGTTTTTTAATTTTATTACAGAGATGTCTCTGTACGGAGAGAAAGAGTGGTACTTCTTCTCACCACGAGACCGGAAATACCCAAACGGTTCGCGTCCTAACCGGGCGGCGGGAACCGGTTATTGGAAAGCCACCGGCGCTGATAAACCGATCGGTAAACCGAAGACGCTGGGTATTAAGAAAGCGCTCGTGTTCTACGCTGGGAAAGCTCCAAAAGGGATTAAGACCAATTGGATTATGCACGAGTATCGCCTCGCTAATGTTGATAGATCGGCTTCTGTTAACAAAAAGAACAACCTTCGAGTATGTTCTGTTCTGTCTTATCCTTTTTTTTTTCCTGTCTGAATGTAATAATAGTTTAGATTATTAATTATTTTTTTATTATTTTTATTTTTTTGTTGAACAGCTTGATGATTGGGTGTTATGTCGAATCTACAACAAGAAAGGGACCATGGAGAAGTACTACCCTGCCGATGAGAAACCGAGGACCATGACGGCTTCATCGCCTTTCGATGCGTCGGACTCGACTTACCCGACACTGCAAGAGGACGACTCGAGCAGCTCGGGGGGTCGCGTGGTGTCGCCGGATGCGCTGGAGGTTCAGAGCGAGCCTAAATGGGGAGAGCTCGAGAATGCTTTTGATGCTTCCATGTTCGATGGTGGCTCCATGGACTTGTTGCAGAGTGAAGATTTTGTGCCTCAGTTCTTGTACCAGCCTTCTTATGATTTCAACTCCTGGCAGGAGGATCCGCCGGAGCAGAAACCGTTCTTGAATTGGAGTTTTGCTCCACAGGGGTGAAAAGGGAAGAGAGTGAAAGGTTTTTTGGTCTGTATTGTGATGTGGTAGAGAGAAGTTCTCAACCATCTTTTGTTTCTTAGTAGTGAGAAAAAAAGATTGTAGTGTGTTGATAGTTTCTTAGCATTGTCTCGTTGGTAGGCAAATTCTTGTTATTTTATCAGAAATTTATATGAAAAATTATACATTCTTCAAGATACCAGTTGCACTAATGTAGATGAATATACAAACAGTGAAAAGAAAGGGATCATAGCTTACTCTAGAGCAATGATATTGTTGCATGCTTCGGTTTGACATTCCCAAAGTGTGTTTATATATGCTGCACTCTTCACTTCTACAGATGCTTCTTTCATCGTGTTAGATGTTCTGTGAAATTTCGCTTTTCCATGTATTGAGTTTAGTTCCCTTAGGTGTTAGTCTCCTTTACATGACTCTTCTTCCATCAGCACATCCTTAAGCTCATCTATAAAAAAGCAACTTCATGTGTTTCACTTCCTTTACTGTTTGCTTCAGTCCTACTTTCACTCCCACCTTTTTCAAAAGCCACTTTAGGTTCTATAGCAACCCTATATTTATTGATTTAACAGATTATTAGAGCCACTTTAGTTTCTTAGCATTGTCTCATTGGTAGGCAAATTCTCGTTAATTCATCAGAAATTTATATGAAAAAATTATACACATTCTTCAAGATATTGTTGCACTAATGTGGATATTCTAATATGATAACGTAACAGGGATGAATATACAAACAGTGAAAATAAAGGGATCATAGCTTAACACTAGAGCAATGATATTGCTGCATGCTTTGCTTTGCCATTCCCATAGTGTTTTATATGCTACACTCTTCAGTTCCACAGATGCTTCTTTCATCGTGTTAGATGTTCTGTGAAATTTCGCTTTTCCATGTATTGAGTTTAGTTCCCTTAGGTGTTAGTCTCCTTTACATGACTCTTCTTCCATCATTGAATCTCTTTCCAAGACGTGCAAATTCATATTATTAGGTTCTTTAGCACTGGCGCTAGTTTACACCCCCTCAGCAAACTTGAACCATAACTATGTACGGACAATTTATTTAAGAATGTTTGTTTTCTAATTTTGGAACAGAAATTTACTTGGAATTTTGAGAATTTTATTGGCGCATCGAGAATCTGAATACCTGGTAGCAACTACAAAAAAAAGAAGAAGACTTCGGCATTATGTGACGATATGTGCTGAATATGTTGGTGTACATAGAGGTCATGATCGAGCAAATTTCTATATAAAACAACCAGGTATATAGTAACTTGAACAGTTTTAAAATAACTGAAAATTATGGATAGAAATACTAACGTGTGTGACGTTTGGCCTCGGCGACACCAACTTGAGATTGAGATGAAAGAAACAGAAGCAGAGATAGAAGAAGAAGACCAATTACATATGATCTCTCTTTAGCCATGTTAAGTGAAGATTGTCTTTGTTACATTGCATGAATGATATTTATAAATACACTTAAGCATCAGACTCCTGCACCAACTAAATTCCAACTTAACGCGTTTTTAACCTTTGCATAATGACCAGCGAGTTAATCTCAGCCATTCCTTTTTTTGCTACCGAACAAATGCTCAAGACTTCTGACTCCAAGACAAATTATTGTGTCGGGTAAGTTGAATATTAGTTTAGCTTCCAAACAAAATACACTGTGTAAGTGTATTGTTTTCTTCTATCAAACATACTTACGAATGCACACACACAAACAACAAATGATCACATATATCATCAGCCTTTTAACATTTTTTTCTGAACATAAATATGATTAGTGTGACAATTAACATGCATATTTTTCCTACACGAGGATCAATGAGCCAAGACAAAGTAACAGTGAGTAATCTTGTAGCGAGTAGTATCCCTCTTTACCTTCCACAGCCCATTTAGTCGCTCTGCTCTCCATAGGTAAGATATCAAAGCTTACTATACCCAAAGGTTGTTCAGTTGTGACCTGAGAAGATGCAGCAGCTCCAGCAGCAGTTGTGATTCCCTCAGTTCCTCAGTTCTTGTATCAGCCTTCTGATTATTTTAAATCCTGGCAGGACCCGCCAGAGCAGAAACCATTCTTGAACTGGAGTTTTGCTCCACAGGGATGAAAAAGGAAGAGAGTGAAATGTTTTTGCCTGTGTTGTGATGTGTTAGAGAGAAGTTCTCAATCATATTTGTGTCTTAGTAGTGAACACAGATTGTAGAGTGTTAATAGTTTATTAGCATCATCAATGTTTCAGTGGTAGGCAAATTCTTGTTATTTCATAAAAAAAAAATGAAAGAATATGCACATTCTTAAAGATAGCTCATATCTGAAACCGACTCTCAGACACTTCTCCAAGCCATTCGCCAACCATCAGACTGAGCTTGGTTTCAGAGATATTATATCCAAGGAGGAGTAATATTCAACCTTTTTTTACCAATTCACTGGACCTGAGGGAAACCAGTGTGCAGACCTGCTTGCTAAACAGGCTGCCTCTTATTCTATTTATCCTGCTTTTGTTGAATATTGTATACCTAGGAAACTTGTCTGACAAAAACTTTCTATGTTTGTAGTATCTTTACTAATGGAATGAGTATTTTAGGTTAGAAAAGGATAGTGTTGCACTAACATACATACCGATAAAGTTATTATATTGTAATCTAATTGAGAAAGTTGGTACATCTTAATACTT
>NC_027749.1:1845663-1854342 GCF_000695525.1 Brassica oleracea var. oleracea | reverse complement strand
GTGGTGTCAAATTGAGTCACTAGCTCAGTTCAATTAAAATTTTCATGAACATCAATATTGTTTTCAGATTCACTTAATAAAAAAGTTTAATAATCGAATATAATTTAAATCATCACGAATTATATGAGTAAATTTTAATAAGCATGATCTAACTCATAAACTTGGTATTTTTAGAATTAGAATCATATATTAAAAAGTTAAACTGGTAACATATAATTATTTTCAAAATGTATCTAATTTTTTCAAAAATAAATAATTTTTTTTGTTTAATTTATTTAATTATATTTATTTATATTCAGTTACGAACTAACATATTTAATTCATAATCAAAATGACTTTATCACAAGCCAACTCATTTAATTCGTGATTAACATAATATAAACTCAAATTTATATATTAAACTTGTATAATAAATGAGTTGAGCTGAGTTAATTCATGGAAAACCTAACTTATCACAAATTTAGTTTAGTTGAATCTTACCAAAAAATACCTTCTTTAGTTTAGTTGAGTGAGCTAACTATTTTTAACGTCTTGGCCAGGGTAATGAGAAAAGGCAATTGACTATAAAAGGAGTTTTACTCTCATCTCTTGCTCGGCTTTTAACAGACTCCGCCGAAAGAAAAGAACTGAAGACCAGATCTCTTACTAGGTTTTAACAGTTACACAATTATAAAGTCGACTCTTCTTGTACTCTCCTTGATCACTTTTTGAAAACTTCATTTTATCACTTATGGTCCTTTTCCTTTGGGTGACCTCGAGTGTGGTGTACCCACTTTCGGCGTGGGATCTGGTAACAACATGAGCAAGTTCATATCATTAGGCTCTTTTTTTTTTTTTTTTTGGGAACACTATCATTAGGCTCTTTTAACATGAGGTAATTAGCTACACCCCCAGCAAACTTGAACCATAATTGTGTGGAACGATTTATTTAGACTATTTGAATTTTGGCTAAGAAATTTACGTGGTGGTGGTGGTGGTGGACTTGCGGGAATTTCATTGGCGCATCGAGAATCCGAATACTTGGTAGTAACTGAAAAAAAAAGAAGAGAAGACTTTAGCATTATGTGACAGATAAAGGTCATGATCGAGCACATTTCTTTATATAGTAATTAACTTGAACAGTTTTAAAATAACTGAGAATTATGGGTAAACGGATAGAAATACTAACGTGTGTGACGTTTTGTCTCGGCAACACCAACTTGCGATTGAAAAGAAAGATACAGAAGCAGAGATAGAAGAAGAAGAGCAATTACATATGACCTCTCTTTAACCATGTTAAGTCAAGATTGTCATTGTTACATTGCATGAATGGTATTTATAAATACAAGTACAACGAAGCATCAGATTCCTGCACCTACTAAATTCCAACTTAACGCGTTTTAAACCTTTGCATAATGACCAGCGAGTTAATCTCAGCCATTCCTTTTTTTGCTATCGAACAAATGCTCAAGACTTCTGACTCCAAGACAAATTATTGTGTCGGGTAAGTTGAATATTAGTTTAGCAGAGATTGAAGAAGAAGAGCAATTATATATGATCTCTCTTTAGCCATGTTAACTGATTGTCTTTGTTACATTTTCATGAATGACAGTTATAAATACAAGGAAGCATCAGACTCCTGCACCAACTAAATTCCAACTTAACGCGTTTCTTACCTTTGCACAATGACTAACGAGTTAATCTCTGCCATTCCTTTTTTTGCAATCCAACAAATGCTCAAGACTTCTGATTCCTTTTCTAGTTCTGTACACATGGCTAACTGTTTCCAAGACAAATTATTGTGTCGGTAAGTTGAAATATTTAGTTTAGCTTCCAAATAAAACACACTGTGTATTGTGTCGGTAAGTTGATATATTTAGTCGCTCTGCTCTCCATAGGCAAGATATCAAAGCTTACTACCCCAGGTTGTTCAGATGTGACCTGAGAAGATGCAGCAGATCCAGCAGCAACGGTGGTTCCATGGACTTGTTGCAGAGTGAAGCTTTGGTCCCTCAGTTCTTGTATCAGCCTTCTGATTATTTCAACTCCTGGCAGGACCACCAGAGCAGAAACCATTCTTGAATTGGATCTTTGCTCCACAGGGATAAAAAAGGAGGAGAGTGATTTTATTGCCTGTGATGTGATGTGTTGTGTTAGAGAGAAGTTCTCTATCATCTTTGTTTCTTAGTAGGGAAAAAAAGATTGTAGCGTGTTAATAGTTTCTTAGCATCATCAATGTTTCATTGGTAGGCAAATTCTTGTTATTTCATCAAAAATTTATATGTGAGTAGATTGAAACAAAAAAATGATACATATTTGTGGTTGTCTCAAATTTGGGAGAATTGCCAAGTGTGACTCAAAACTTGGAGTCAAACCAAAACAATACCCCAACTTGGGTCAAAGGCAAAAGTAACCTAAAAGGCTATTGAAATTACAACTATCCCCTTGTGACCAAACAAAAAAACGGAATTTTTTTTACGTTTCTACCCCTCGCAAGTCGTCTGTTTAGACGACTTGAAAATAAGTCGTCCAGACGACTTAACTGAAAGTCGTCTGGACAGTTAGTCTTAAACATAATTTAAAAATTTTGTAAAAAATATTTTGATAAGTGAAAAATGGGAATTATGTAATTAACATATGTCTTAGGAGGTATAAATTAAGATATAACAAATTTCAATTGTTTTCAGCATAGATGAGTGAAAGTAGTAGTGAGTCATGATATTCTTTAGTTTATGTTTCATCAACATATGTTGTAGTATTGTATGTGTTCTTAGGGTTAGATTTTGGAAAGCATTAAAACCGTTTTTGAAAATTTTTAAAATTACTTATGCGTGTTCATTTCTGTGTATAGTAAACACTATTTAAGTATAATTTGATTTTATAACGTGGTTAGTTAGTTAATCTAGTCATTTTAGTTTAGGGGTTCATTTTAGGGTCTAGGACGACTTAATATTTTGTCGTCTGAAAACAGACGACTAAATATTAAGTCGTCTGTTGTACATTATCAGCCAGAATAAGTCGTCTAAACCGGACCAAACCTTAAAGTTTACCAATGTAATTTTAAAGCTAACCGGATTATTTACCCAATATATAAGGTGATTTTTATTTTGTTTGTTTCATTTTTCACGAAATTCAGAAACCCTAACAGTTCTCCCTCTCAAAGGCGATTTCGAATTCCCACGATTTCCGAACAAACCATCGTTCTCAACATCGGCTATCTATCTCACTTCATTCTCACCGTTGTCGCCGCAGCTTCTTCTAACCCTAGCCGCGCCGATTCCTCTAAACCCTAGCGCCGCCGATTCCACTATTTCCGAACAAACCGTCGCCCTCGCCACCGTGGTCACCAACGTTCTAAACACTAGCGCCGCCGCTTCTTCTAAACCCTAGCGCCGCCGCTTCTTCTCTGTAAACCTTAGCGCCGTTTCTCTGTAAACCCTAACGCCGCTAAGTCATCAATCTCGAGGAAAAGATGAACATAAAACGTTGTCTCTATCAATTTACTCATTCTCACCGTTTCACGTTTATTTTTTCAGATCTATAACCGCAATGACGAGTACTCCAACTCCTTCTGCGACTGGAAGACTTGTAAGTAATTTAAGTCGTCTACTAAGTCGTCTGGACTTATATTGTTGTCTTTGATTATTTTGCAGACAAAAAGGATGGATATTCCAGAACTCCCCCGTAGGTTATACACATCAGGGGAAGAACCAGAAGCCCACAATAGCATTTCGTATCATACGGATAACAGCAAGTTGCATACTGCTCTTAGGAAAGCTCTTACTGATGACGAATTTGAAGAGCTCAAGGAGTCGAGTTTGGGAGTTTTCATCAAGTTCAAGGAGCAGGGATTTGGTTGGGCTTCAAGGCTGGTTCACTACATGCTCAGTTTCAAGCTGGACATTAAGAAGAAGTATGAGATGTGGTCTCTCGTTGGTCCAGAACCTTTGAGGTTTTCACTGTTAGAGTTTGAAAACCTCACTGGTCTAAACTGCGAGTACATCGAGGACCTTGAGACACCAAAATGTGACGTTACCCCAGAGATGGTTTCTTTCTGGGGGATGCTGGGAGTTCATCTGGAAGCTGGGCCAACTACTGATCAGATAATAGCAGCACTGAAGAGATGCGGGGATTGGTCCAGGGAAGATCGCAAGCGGCTCGCGTACCTCTCCATCTTCACTGGATTCATTGAAGGGAGAAAGTTTTCAACCGCTACACGATCTACTCTGGCAAGGCTAGTGATGGATTTAGAACGGTTTGAGAATTATCCATGGGGGAGAGTCGCGTTTAAGGTGCTGATGGACTCTTTGTGGAACAAAGAAATTGCTGGCTGTTACACCGTGGATGGGTTTATACAAGTTCTTCAGGTCTAGACGTACACAGCTATGCCGGAATTGGGTGCTAGTATTGGTGGTCCCAGAGCAGACAGTCCGTCTCCACCGATACTGGCTTACGAGGGCAGCAGAGGCCGCAGATCAATGAAAGCTGCTATCTTGAGTCAGGTATTTACTTCAATCCAAAAGACTGCGCAGACGACTTATTATAAGTCGTCTGGAAAGTCTTCCATCTGGACGACTTATTAGACGACTTATAATAAGGCGTCTGGAAAGTCTTCCCAGCTGGACGACTTATCGGACGACTTAATTAAGTCGTCTGGAAAGTCTTCCATCTGGACGACTTATTAGACGACTTATAATAAGGCGTCTGGAAAGTCTTCCCAGCTGGACGACTTATCGGACGACTTAATTAAGTCGTCTGGAAAGTCTTCCATCTGGACGACTTATTAGACGACTTATAATAAGGCGTCTGGAAAGTCTTCCCAGCTGGACGACTTATCGGACGACTTAATTAAGTCGTCTGGAAAGTCTTCCATCTGGACGACTTATTAGACGACTTATAATAAGGCGTCTGGAAAGTCTTCCCAGCTGGACGACTTATCGGACGACTTAATTAAGTCGTCTGGAAAGTCTTCCATCTGGACGACTTATTAGACGACTTATAATAAGGCGTCTGGAAAGTCTTCCCAGCTGGACGACTTATCGGACGACTTAATTAAGTCGTCTGGAAAGTCTTCCATCTGGACGACTTATTAGACGACTTATAATAAGGCGTCTGGAAAGTCTTCCCAGCTGGACGACTTATCGGACGACTTAATTAAGTCGTCTGGAAAGTCTTCCATCTGGACGACTTATTAGACGACTTATAATAAGGCGTCTGGAAAGTCTTCCCAGCTGGACGACTTATCGGACGACTTAATTAAGTCGTCTGGAAAGTCTTCCATCTGGACGACTTATTAGACGACTTATAATAAGGCGTCTGGAAAGTCTTCCCAGCTGGACGACTTATCGGACGACTTAATTAAGTCGTCTGGAAAGTCTTCCATCTGGACGACTTATTAGACGACTTATAATAAGGCGTCTGGAAAGTCTTCCCAGCTGGACGACTTATCGGACGACTTAATTAAGTCGTCTGGAAAGTCTTCCATCTGGACGACTTATTAGACGACTTATAATAAGGCGTCTGGAAAGTCTTCCCAGCTGGACGACTTATCGGACGACTTAATTAAGTCGTCTGGAAAGTCTTCCATCTGGACGACTTATTAGACGACTTATAATAAGGCGTCTGGAAAGTCTTCCCAGCTGGACGACTTATCGGACGACTTAATTAAGTCGTCTGGAAAGTCTTCCATCTGGACGACTTATTAGACGACTTATAATAAGGCGTCTGGAAAGTCTTCCCAGCTGGACGACTTATCGGACGACTTAATTAAGTCGTCTGGAAAGTCTTCCATCTGGACGACTTATTAGACGACTTATAATAAGGCGTCTGGAAAGTCTTCCCAGCTGGACGACTTATCGGACGACTTAATTAAGTCGTCTGGAAAGTCTTCCATCTGGACGACTTATTAGACGACTTATAATAAGGCGTCTGGAAAGTCTTCCCAGCTGGACGACTTATCGGACGACTTAATTAAGTCGTCTGGAAAGTCTTCCATCTGGACGACTTATTAGACGACTTATAATAAGGCGTCTGGAAAGTCTTCCCAGCTGGACGACTTATCGGACGACTTAATTAAGTCGTCTGGAAAGTCTTCCATCTGGACGACTTATTAGACGACTTATAATAAGGCGTCTGGAAAGTCTTCCCAGCTGGACGACTTATCGGACGACTTAATTAAGTCGTCTGGAAAGTCTTCCATCTGGACGACTTATTAGACGACTTATAATAAGGCGTCTGGAAAGTCTTCCCAGCTGGACGACTTATCGGACGACTTAATTAAGTCGTCTGGAAAGTCTTCCATCTGGACGACTTATTAGACGACTTATAATAAGGCGTCTGGAAAGTCTTCCCAGCTGGACGACTTATCGGACGACTTAATTAAGTCGTCTGGAAAGTCTTCCATCTGGACGACTTATTAGACGACTTATAATAAGGCGTCTGGAAAGTCTTCCCAGCTGGACGACTTATCGGACGACTTAATTAAGTCGTCTGGAAAGTCTTCCATCTGGACGACTTATTAGACGACTTATAATAAGGCGTCTGGAAAGTCTTCCCAGCTGGACGACTTATCGGACGACTTAATTAAGTCGTCTGGAAAGTCTTCCATCTGGACGACTTATTAGACGACTTATAATAAGGCGTCTGGAAAGTCTTCCCAGCTGGACGACTTATCGGACGACTTAATTAAGTCGTCTGGAAAGTCTTCCATCTGGACGACTTATTAGACGACTTATAATAAGGCGTCTGGAAAGTCTTCCCAGCTGGACGACTTATCGGACGACTTAATTAAGTCGTCTGGAAAGTCTTCCATCTGGACGACTTATTAGACGACTTATAATAAGGCGTCTGGAAAGTCTTCCCAGCTGGACGACTTATCGGACGACTTAATTAAGTCGTCTGGAAAGTCTTCCATCTGGACGACTTATTAGACGACTTATAATAAGGCGTCTGGAAAGTCTTCCCAGCTGGACGACTTATCGGACGACTTAATTAAGTCGTCTGGAAAGTCTTCCATCTGGACGACTTATTAGACGACTTATAATAAGGCGTCTGGAAAGTCTTCCCAGCTGGACGACTTATCGGACGACTTAATTAAGTCGTCTGGAAAGTCTTCCATCTGGACGACTTATTAGACGACTTATAATAAGGCGTCTGGAAAGTCTTCCCAGCTGGACGACTTATCGGACGACTTAATTAAGTCGTCTGGAAAGTCTTCCATCTGGACGACTTATTAGACGACTTATAATAAGGCGTCTGGAAAGTCTTCCCAGCTGGACGACTTATCGGACGACTTAATTAAGTCGTCTGGAAAGTCTTCCATCTGGACGACTTATTAGACGACTTATAATAAGGCGTCTGGAAAGTCTTCCCAGCTGGACGACTTATCGGACGACTTAATTAAGTCGTCTGGAAAGTCTTCCATCTGGACGACTTATTAGACGACTTATAATAAGGCGTCTGGAAAGTCTTCCCAGCTGGACGACTTATCGGACGACTTAATTAAGTCGTCTGGAAAGTCTTCCATCTGGACGACTTATTAGACGACTTATAATAAGGCGTCTGGAAAGTCTTCCCAGCTGGACGACTTATCGGACGACTTAATTAAGTCGTCTGGAAAGTCTTCCATCTGGACGACTTATTAGACGACTTATAATAAGGCGTCTGGAAAGTCTTCCCAGCTGGACGACTTATCGGACGACTTAATTAAGTCGTCTGGAAAGTCTTCCATCTGGACGACTTATTAGACGACTTATAATAAGGCGTCTGGAAAGTCTTCCCAGCTGGACGACTTATCGGACGACTTAATTAAGTCGTCTGGAAAGTCTTCCATCTGGACGACTTATTAGACGACTTATAATAAGGCGTCTGGAAAGTCTTCCCAGCTGGACGACTTATCGGACGACTTAATTAAGTCGTCTGGAAAGTCTTCCATCTGGACGACTTATTAGACGACTTATAATAAGGCGTCTGGAAAGTCTTCCCAGCTGGACGACTTATCGGACGACTTAATTAAGTCGTCTGGAAAGTCTTCCATCTGGACGACTTATTAGACGACTTATAATAAGGCGTCTGGAAAGTCTTCCCAGCTGGACGACTTATCGGACGACTTAATTAAGTCGTCTGGAAAGTCTTCCATCTGGACGACTTATTAGACGACTTATAATAAGGCGTCTGGAAAGTCTTCCCAGCTGGACGACTTATC
Organism: Brassica oleracea var. oleracea; assembly: GCF_000695525.1. Classification (NCBI taxonomy): domain Eukaryota; kingdom Viridiplantae; phylum Streptophyta; class Magnoliopsida; order Brassicales; family Brassicaceae; genus Brassica; species Brassica oleracea. Next base: position 1,846,160 of record NC_027749.1, on the reverse strand, counting down.
GGACGACTTAATTAAGTCGTCTGGAAAGTCTTCCATCTGGACGACTTATTAGACGACTTATAATAAGGCGTCTGGAAAGTCTTCCCAGCTGGACGACTTATCGGACGACTTAATTAAGTCGTCTGGAAAGTCTTCCATCTGGACGACTTATTAGACGACTTATAATAAGGCGTCTGGAAAGTCTTCCCAGCTGGACGACTTATCGGACGACTTAATTAAGTCGTCTGGAAAGTCTTCCATCTGGACGACTTATTAGACGACTTATAATAAGGCGTCTGGAAAGTCTTCCCAGCTGGACGACTTATCGGACGACTTAATTAAGTCGTCTGGAAAGTCTTCCATCTGGACGACTTATTAGACGACTTATAATAAGGCGTCTGGAAAGTCCATTTGAACATGATTTTTTAACATGATTTCTGTATTTGAACATGATTTTTGAACATGATTTTTGTATTTGAACATGATTTTTTAACATGATTTTTGTATTTGAACATGAT
>NC_027749.1:1738491-1843398 GCF_000695525.1 Brassica oleracea var. oleracea | reverse complement strand
GCTTCTTTACTGTCTCAACCTCATCTTTTTCAAGTATTTACAATATTGCCACTGCAATGAATAGTGGCAACAACCTTGTACGAACTGTTTGGAGCTTTTATTGCCCTTTAATGCACGTAAATCTCTTTACACTCTCTCTGTTTCAATTGTTATGAACTAAAAACAACATTTCTTTCACTTTCTCTCTATATTCATCCAAAAAACTCAAGCTTTTGATTCAAAATATGGGCTATGGTTGACAGAGCCATATTTCTTTCGTTTTTACTTACGGTTGCTTTCGTTTGAGGTTCTGGGTGGTTGGAGAAGACCTTGTGTGCAAACGAAGTCATCTCACCTAGTTTAAGGTACGAATTTGAATTTTTTTTCAAGATCTGTTCGCGTAGAAGACTTACTAGTAAGTCATCTGTATGTAGAAGACTTACTGATGAGTCTTCTGGTCAAACGGACGACTTAAATTAAGTCGTCCAGCTTTGTTTGTTAAAAAAAAACACTTCAGACGACTTATATATACGTCGTCTATGAGAAACGGGCTAGTTTTGCATTTGACCGAATCGTGTCAGATCTTTGACTATTTCTGGACGACTTATAATTCAGTCGTCTCTGGGAAAGTTAAAATTTCAATATTTTATGAAAACTTGACGACTTACGTGTAAGTCGTCCTAGGTTAGTTTTGTAATTGAAAAATAAAACTTCATAATTTAACTTTAACCAGACGACTTAATATAAAGTCGTCCAGCTAAACGACTTAATTTAAGGTCGTCCGGGATAAGCAAGGTTTGACCAGAAAATTGGGAAAAATTCTGGACGACTTTGCTTTCCCCGGACGACTTTAAATTAAGTCTTCTGGAGGGACGACTTTATATTAAGTCGTCTGGTTAAAGTTAAATTATGAAGTTTTATTTTTCAATTACAAAACTAACCTAGGACGACTTACACGTAAGTCGTCAAGTTTTCATAAAATATTGAAATTTTAACTTTCCCAGAGACGACTGAATTATAAGTCGTCCAGAAATAGTCAAAGATCTGACACGATTCGGTCAAATGCAAAACTAGCCCGTTTCTCGTAGACGACGTATATATAAGTCGTCTGGAGTGTTTTTTTTTAACAAACAAAGCTGGACGACTTAATTTATGTCGTCCGTTTGACCAGAAGACTCATCAGTAAGTCTTCTACATACAGATGACTTACTAGTAAGTCTTCTACGCGAACAGATCTTGAAAAAAAATTCAAATTCGTACCTTAAACTAGGTGAGATGACTTCGTTTGCACACAGGGTCTTCTCCAACCACCCAGAACCTCAAACGAAAGCAACCGTAAGTCAAAACGAAAGAAATATGGCTCTGTCAACCATAGCCCATATTTTGAATCAAAAGCTTGAGTTTTTTGGATGAATATAGAGAGAAAGTGAACGAAATGTTGTTTTTAGTTCATAACAATTGAAACAGAGAGAGTGTAAAGAGATTTACGTGCATTAAAGGGCATTAAAAGCTCCAAACAGTTCGTACAAGGTTGTTGCCACTATTCATTGCAGTGGCAATATTGTAAATACTTGAAGAAGATGAGGTTGAGACAGTAAAGAAGCCATTTTCGAAAAAAAAAAACAAAATGTTAATGACATTTTCGTAGATAAAATGCAGGTGTGAGGTTAAAATCTCAAAAAAAAAGGAGTCAAAAGAAAAGGTTAGTTTTCTGTTTGACTTCAAGTTTTGAGTTACTTTTGCAAAAAGCCCCTCAAATTTTCCTGAATTTGTTGCAAAGGAGGAAACAATGAAAGAGAATGCAAGAGAAAGTATCAAAAGAAAGAATGAGAGGAAAATTATGATTTGTCCAAAATGGAAGAGAGGTTATAAATTGTCGAACCCCAATTGGTAATAGATGATTAGTTGAGAAAATTTTAAAGGGAAAGATTCATTAAGGATACTTTGAAGATTTTAAATTAAGAGAGCCATTAACTTTTGTTTAAGAACATTTTCAACCATGAGAGACAAAATAGATTGGCATCCCAATCTACACTTGAAGAACCAATCCGTCACGCAGCAAGATAACTGGTGTATTTGATCAGACTGCCAACTGATGAACACCGGTTTAAAGTCCGAATCAGCTGGTTTGCCAAATCTGATGTTGATTAATCAATTACTTTACAAGTTTACATCAGATAAGTCTGACCAAGGTTCCGTGACTAGTTCTTGATTCCAAATATAATAGATTAAATATTAGAACATCTCTGGTGGATTGAGATCAAAACAAGATTAAAAAAAAAGACTAATGTGTTCACGCGTTTCTTAGCTGTGATTCATCTCTTCCAACTGATTGCGTGAAAGTCAGCTTCATTTATATCTGATCATTTATGAAAACTATAGTATTATATTGTCTTTCAGATTTCAGACACGTCGAGAAAATAATAATGTTTCAAAAACACTGTTTCTCCGCGTGTTGTTAGTTAGTTATAAACTCATCACTAGTCGTTCACAAAAAAAAAAAACAAAAACAAAACTCATCAGCACTATCAATCACCATTCCTCAGAGATTTTGTTATAACTTGTTCCGCAAGCTACTAAAACCCTATTCTTCCTCATCGACCCGCAGCAAAAGGTAAAGTCATTTATAGCATATTCTCCCATTCACTAACATTACACTCTTTCACTATTTGTTGGGTTTGAACTTTGAATCTCATTTTCTTTTTTACAGCCATGAACTACAATGGGCGAAGACTCTACTCCGTTCATACGAGAGAGGAGATTCGTGAGAAGATGATGAAGGAAGTAGTTCAGATCTCGCAAGTGTTCTCTCTGTCGCTGTCTGATGCAACCGTGATCCTAGTCCATCTATGTTGGAACTTGTGCAAGGCTTCAGATCGTTTGGTAGACGACAAGGAGAAGTTTCTGTCGGAATTAGGTTTGGTTGGATCTTCTGATGAAGATCTTGAGGTGGCCGGTGAAGGAGATGACAATCTCGTGTCCACGCCTTTTTGCTCACATAAGTTCTCTAGAGATTTCTGGAGAGATTATCTCAGCAAAACTCTAAAGAAGAAGGAGGACGAGAGAGTACTATTGATCTCTTGCTTGAGCCAAGACTGTCACGCGTCCGTTGGACCAGCCACGGTCGAGAAACTCGGAGAGCCAGTGAAGGAGATGTACGAGAGCTACCTTCTAGCATCTTTTATGGAGAGCAACAAAGAAACAATCAAACGGTGTCCTGACTGCGAAGACTACGCCATCCAGCGTTGTCATGAGGATCCATCATCAGAAGATTCTGGTGTGGTGTGTTTGTGCGGTCACAGATTCTGTTGGAGTTGCCAGGTCGAGCCACACCGACCGGTGACTTGCAACAATGCTTCCTTTTGGTTGAATGAACTATTGTATAAATCAAGAAACCTTGCGCGGATCGGTAAAAGGATCAAACATTGTCCTGAATGCTACAGACTCGTGGAAAATCACGACGGTGTATGGAAGTGTACCGACTGCTCCGTTTCCCAACCAAGCAATGACTCGGCTCTAATACGTCACATGACACTATGGGAGACAAGTGATGGCGCACTGCAGAGATCTAAATGGGATCTTGAAGCCGTTGAGGAAAAAATAATGGATGCTAATTGTTCAAGAGAGCTAGACGTTAAGGCTCTAAGAGAAGCATGGATGCTGACTGTTCAATGCAGACTTGTGCTGAAATGGAGCTGCGTGTTTGGTTATCTCATAAGTGATTACCATAGCGCCAAGAAGCAGTACCTTGATTACCTTCGGGAGAAAGCTACTGCAAATCTTTCTAAGCATAAAGAGACTCTAGATGAGGTGACGGGTGGAGTCATCACAGGTGGTGGAGGTATCACTGCCTTTAGGCAGAAGTTGGGAGACACAACAGCAACAACTGGCAACTACTTCCGTTTCTTTGTAAAGACTCTTGAAGATGGTTTGTGTGATGTTAAGGTTGATGCTTATGAGGATGTAACCACTGATTACTGGTTCTGCGATCGATGCACGTTTCAGAACGACTCTTGTGATCAAGAGTGTAGGATGTGTGTTTTCTCTTTCGAGTCTCCTCCTCATGTGGCTCTATGTAACAGCAACAGTAGTGCAAGTAGTTCCCATCAACAACAACAAGTCCCAAACGTGCCCAATAATCCAATGGCAAGTCAAGGAGGAACCAAATAAGTGATAGTGATATTGTTTTTTTTTCTGGTTTAATTTGGATTGTCTTTTGTTTTTTTTTTTTTTTCATTTGGGGTTTAAGTCTTCAGAGTCACATTTGTGTTTCCTTATTACATAACACTTGATAATTAAGTTTGTTTGTTTAAGTTTTGGATAAACTTTGTTGAAATCGAATTAATAAAGTTAGTAACTAACAGGAGAATAAAGCTTTCCACATCTCGCTCATGGTTTTCACACCATACACTCCCAAGTAAGTAGTGGTGTGTTGTTCTCATTTCCCTCGCAGATTGGACTATTGTGAGAATGTTTCATAACATAGAATTGATTTAGTGAATGAAAATGACACTAATTATATCCAGGAGAATGCAATAATCTCCATGCTTAGTAATTACCTCTATTTGTTGACTACTTCAGATGCTCTTCTTCTCCTCCCCTACTGCTGGAAAATATTTTAACAAATGTATGTATATGAATCTTGAATTGTTTTAATGTTGATTCTTTCAATTTGGTTAATGTTGATTCTTTCAACTTCTAATGCTAGTTAATCTCAAAGATTATATTATTCGTTAACCTAAGTTGAAAATTTCCTTTTAGAAAATATATCATAATTATTCTATTTGATCAAAAAAAATAATAAAAAATAAAAATATTTATTCTATTTGGGTGTGAATATGTACAAAACAAACGTTAAGACGAGATTTGAAAAATCAGAAAAGTAGAAGGACCGAGTTCCAAAAAAAAACTACACAAGATTCTCAGAATTGAATAACGGGGAAGAAGACGTAGCATTGTTTCTATCCATCAGTTTCTTCCTTCTTCTTCACCATCATGTGATTTCCAGCTCAATCTCCTCATGATCAATCCTCTCTTCTCTCACATTCGTAGAAGAAGAACGATCCACTTAACCCGCTGTATTGAAAATGTTGTTGACTAGAGCCCTCGGACGAATTCGAATCTCCGGATCGAATCATTTCACTCGAGTTTTTTCGAATTCGAAATTGGACACGACGATTGGTGTTTCCCGTAGCAGAAGGTGGCTGTCGAGCGAGAGCGGGAAACGCTTCGCGGCGATGTGGGGGAGTGGAGATTACGGAAGGTTAGGGCTCGGGAGCTTGGAGTCTCGGTGGAGACCCGCCGTTTGCTCTGCGTTGAGTGATCATCACAGCGTCAGAGCTCTCGCTTGCGGCGGAGCTCACACTCTTTTCCTCACCGGTTGATCTTTCTTTCTTCATCTCTCCCTCTTTAATTCGATTTATTGACGCAGATTGAGTCATTTTGCAGCTATGATCTTGTTGTAGGTTGTAGCTGAACATAATCAGAATTTGAATTTGAGTGATAGGATCATTATGTTTTGTTGGCTTAGTTTAATTGGGGCTGATCTGAGATTTAGGAGGTTATAAACATTTTTTTTAAAAAGTTAAATCTTAATTTAAAAAAAAACAAAAAATCGACAATGTGAGGGCCATTCGACTTATATAAACTAGCTATAATCGAATGTTTCGTCCGGCTGTGCCTAGATCCGCCCTGACCAGGCATGTTCGGTGTTTTTGTTGTAAAGTATATACCAGGAGGCTAATAACATTTTTAAGTTAATCTTAATTAAAAAAACTAGCTATAAGCGAATGTTTCACCCGGCTGTGCCCAGATCGGGTCCTGCCCAGGCATCTTGGTGTTTTTGTTGTAAAATTGTGAGCTTACATGCACTTCCTACGCTATGTGTCAGAAACAAGGAGAGTCTTTGCAACAGGTCTTAATGATTGTGGCCAACTTGGTGTCTCACATGTTAAAACTCATGCTATGGTATGTAGGTTCAAAAGTCTATAGAGGGATGATGCAAGCTTCTGTTTTTCTTTGCTTCTCTATTTCTTTTTTTATCTCAGATAAATTCAATTGGAACTTGTTTCTTTGTATGTAAACGTTGTAGGAGCCGCTTGAAGTTTCTGGAATTGAAAATGATATACTTCACATCTCAGCTGGTTATTACCACTCTGCTGCTATCACAGGTAAATAAGCACAGTGTAGCCATGAATAAATTGTATTATTTCTTACTTGGTCACATCTGTGATCTCTTTCTGTTTATTAGTGGATGGAGAACTCTACATGTGGGGAAAGAATACGAGTGGACAGCTTGGACTTGGAAAAAGTAATTTATTTTTTTTTCATTTTAATAAGTTATGCTCTGTTATTTGTGTCCTAATTCATCAAAGTTACTTGCCTATTTACATGTTCGTTTCCATTATAAATGTTTTCTTATGAAGACGCTGCAAGAGTGGTACATGTGCCAACCAAAGTGCAGGCTCTGAACGGGATCATTATCAAATCAGTGGCGTTGGGTTCAGAGCATTCGATTGCTGTTACTGGTACGGATCCTAGATTCTTAAACACCTGTTTTTTTGTGTGTGTGTTTAAGTATCTTTCTTGAGCAGATGGAGGTGAAGTCCTGAGTTGGGGTGGAGGAGGATCTGGGAGACTTGGCCACGGTCACGAGTCCAGCTTTTTTGGCATCTTAAAAAGTAAAAGGTTTGTCTGTTTTTGCTTAATTCCTATATTTGTTTCTTTCTCATGTAAATTTTTACTCACAAGAGTTTTCATATCATGATTCCTTCATAGTTTTCTTGTACTGCGCTTGTAGTGAGTTTACTCCAAGGCTTATCAAGGAACTTGAGGGCATTAAGGTAATTTCTTAGATGAAGATTAATCTTTAGACTCTCTTGCTAATGTTTATCTGTTCTTTTGGTTGAGCACTAGGTTAAAAACGTTGCTGCTGGTCTACTGCATACAGTATGTACTGATGGTATTGTGTTGCTTTCTTAAATTATGAATGTTGTGCCAGACTGGCAGTTACTGTCTGTCTGAGGTTTGTTTCCAAATAATGCAGAGAATGGCTCTGCTTTCATGTTCGGAGAGAGATCTATAAATAAGATGGTAAATAAAATGTTATTTTTTTCCTAGACTATATATTGTTACATTATAGTTATCTAAAGCTATCTGCTGGGAGAATATAGGGCTTTGGAGGAGTAAGGAATGCTACAACACCATCCATTATCAGTGAAGTGCCATACGCAGAAGAAGTTGCATGTGGTGGTTACCACACATGTGTTGTCACAAGTAAATTCTCTATTATTCTTTACTACATTTTCGTAAGATAGGAACTCACTCTCTGTTGTTTCCTTCGTTTTTTGTAAGGAGGTGGGGAACTTTACACTTGGGGTTCAAACGAAAATGGCTGCCTTGGCACAGAGTAAGTCATATCCTAATTGATTAGTGTGTTTCCTAACAAGTTTCTTCAAACTGTACATGTATATAGTTTATCTTAAATTTGATTCAGGTCAACATATGTCTCACACTCACCCGTGAGAGTCGAAGGTCCTTTCTTGGAATCAGATGTAACTCATGTATCTTGTGGGTGGAAGCACACTGCAGCCATTTCAGGTAAAACATTTTTTATCCATTTTGATTATGCAAGTTATTCAATTCATTTCTGAATCTTTTTTGCAGATAACAAAGTCTTTACCTGGGGCTGGGGAGGTTCCCACGGCACTTTCTCTGATGACGGGCACTCCTCCGGTGGACAACTGGTTTGTTTCATCATCATTGTTATCGCTCAAAGCTCTGAAACAATTAGCTTATGTGAATGCGACATCATTTCGTTTCTTTGGTTCATTTTGCTATACTATCTAAAGAATCCATGAGACATGACATCAAAGAGAATAAGTGATATGGTATGTTTAACTGTAGGGACATGGTAGCGATGTGGACTATGCAATACCAGCAATGGTGAACCTGGGAAAGAATGTAAGAGCAGTGCATATATCATGTGGCTTTAATCATACAGGAGCCGTTCTCGAACATTTTTGAAGACTCCATGTAATACATTTCGTTTCATATACATATGTTTTTGTTTCTTTATGCTTTCTTAATGTTTTGTACATCATAATCAAAAGAAACTAATGGATCTCTATTTGTAAGAATAATATACTACATATATAAATTCTTCAGCTCTTGAGGGAGAAACTAGTGTACATGTATCTGTGAGAATAATATGTAGTTACAGAAGAACAAAAGAAGAAAGTAATATAATTATTACAAGACGGTGAGAAGTGTTTTGGTATATTGTTATGTATTTTTGTAAGGAACAAGGAGTTGGCAGTAGAAAGAAATAGCAAACCAGAGTTTGTTGTTGTCAAGCTCTTACATTGGACACTTCCTTTTGTTTTGGCTTTAAACTACTTACTTTTGGTTGGCTTTGGCGGCATTTAAAAAAAAAAAAGAAATCTCCAAAGTTTAAATTTTCTCATTACCTTTTTGAACAAAAAAGGCTTAAGGGGTCTTGAATCTATATGTCATCTTGATGAGTCTCTTTTGGTGTATAATCACAGAAGTGTCTCAACCTTTTTCGACATTACTCACACAGCATTTACTAGGTATCCTTCGTTTTCTTAGTATCTGGCCGGTTAAATTTGTTCTAGTGGATAGTCTAACCGTTACTGATAAGAGACTGGGAGAAGGAGGATCACAAAGATGCAAGCAGTTTCAGACAAGTCAGAAGCAATGGGGAAGTAAAATAACTAAGCTATAAAAGACGGAAAATTTTCATTACAATTGTGGAGATAAAAACATAACACTTGTCTCCTTATTGCAAGGCAAAAACTCCAACAAATTTGTTTTCTCGGTATTGATCCCTCACACTCGGACAAAAGCATCGGTTTTAGTTTTGTTTGTTTCGTTATTGTCAACAAAAGAAGAAGAATAGAAGAGATGAATCAAGCACTTAAGCTGCTGCCTCCTTGGAGATCTTCTCTGCTTTCGCAACCACCTCGTCGATGCCACCAACCATGTAAAATGATTGTTCAGGAAGATCATCGTACTTACCATCGAGTAAACCCTGCAACAGTTTACAATTCAAATGAGTTCATATGTAGCAGGGAAGAAACTCATATGTGCATATATATATATACCTGGAAACTGTTGATGTTTTCCTTAAGGTCAACGTATTTTCCGGGGGCACCGGTGAAGATCTCAGCAACATGGAACGGCTGACTCAAGAATCTCTGGATCTTACGGGCACGGGCAACGGTCAGCTTGTCATCTTCGCTTAGCTCATCCATTCCCAAAATGGCAATAATATCTTGCAAGTTCTTGTAGTTCTGTAACACTTTCTGCACACCACGAGCAGTGTTGTAGTGCTCCTCACCCAGAATGTGAGGCGAGAGCATACGGGATGTCGAATCCAGAGGATCCACAGCAGGATAGATACCAAGCTCGGAAATCTTCACATGGGAAAGAGAGAAGTGTTAAAATACCATCTTTATAAGCACTACGCAGAAAATTTTGGAAAGAAGCATCAGAAGGAGGCAAGTTCAGACCTGTCTTGACAGCACGGTTGTGGCGTCTAAATGAGCGAAGGTTGTGGCAGGAGCAGGATCTGTCAAATCATCAGCAGGGACATAGATGGCTTGCACTGAGGTGATAGAACCTTTCTTGGTGGTTGTGATTCGCTCTTGGAGAGCACCAAGATCGGAAGCAAGAGTTGGCTGGTAACCCACAGCAGATGGGATACGACCAAGTAAAGCAGACACTTCAGAGTTGGCCTTCACAAGAATATGCACCAGAGTTAAAACAAATTATACATCAACCTATGTCACATATATGTGCTGAGAAATAGAGCAAACAACATAGCTCACCTGAGTGAAACGGAAAATGTTGTCAATGAAAAGCAACACATCTTGGCCCTCGGCATCACGGAAATACTCGGCAACGGTCAAACCAGTAAGTCCAACACGGGCACGGGCACCCGGGGGCTCGTTCATTTGTCCATACACAAGTGCACATTTGCTCTCAGACTGTTCGAAGGGAAGGCAAAGAGATTTCAGTAACAAAGATCAATCAAATGCCATTTTCCGGAAAAGGAAATGTAAGAATAATCCAAATAATTTGAAAAACCTGCTTCTCGCCTAGCTTGATGACACCACTCTCAATCATTTCTCTGTACAAGTCATTGCCTTCACGAGTTCTTTCTCCCACACCAGCAAACACGGAGAAACCACCTGTTCATCAGAAAAGAAGTACCAATTAATTAACTAAATTTGGAGCATCACTTTCCAAATATCTTAGAAAACCCCTGAGAATACAAACCATGAGCTTTGGCGACATTGTTAATGAGTTCCATAATGAGCACAGTCTTCCCAACACCAGCACCACCAAAGAGCCCAATCTTTCCTCCTCTTTGGTAAGGAGCAAGGAGATCAACAACCTGCAAAGAAAGCAACAAACTTTAGCTCGTAACATGAACAACAACACGTGTAACCTATAGGAACAAGCCCAAAATCTACCTTAATACCAGTGGCAAGGATCTCTTGCCCAGTGGCTAGATCAACCAAAGCCGGCGCATCTCTATGAATAGGTAGGTAGTGCTCAGTCTCTACGCAACATAAAAAAAACCACATTATCATGACAAGTTCGCAGAAAGTAAGACACTGATCAAAGTATATCTCAAAAACACTTACTAATCTCGCCTCTCTCATCAATGGGCTCTCCAAGAACATTCATGATACGTCCAAGAGTAGCTCTCCCAACAGGAACCTTATAACGAGAGAACAAAATAAATGATTAGTCATCCCACATTCCACAAAATGATTACAACATTGTAAATGAATATACTTTAGTGTATCTGGACAACAGATCTAGACACGTGGAAACTACTTACGGTGATCGGAGCGCCAGTGTTGAGCACGCGCCTTCCACGAACGAGACCCTCAGTACCATCCATAGCAATCGTCCTGACCACATTCTGACCCAAGTGATGCGACACCTCAAGCACCAGCCTCGTGGGGTGATCCTGCACCTCGAGCGACGTCATGATCGGAGGCAACCCTTCCTGATCTTCGAATCTCACATCCACAATGGCACCAATCACCTGGCAAACCTTCCCGATCGCGCCTTTCCCGCCGTAATCGTAAGTCTTCTTCTTCCCCTCATCCTTAGCCGGAGCAGCCGCAGCTGAATTAGCCGGCGAGGAGGTCGAGTACTCGGCGACGCGTCCGAGGAGGTCGCCGAAAGGAGCTGCGCGGCGAGCTGGGGAAGGAGAGGGGAGCCTGGGGTTGCGGCTCCCGAATTTGGCGGCGGATCTGCCGGAGGATGAACGGAGAAGGGATGATAAGACTCTCCGAGACGCCATTAGTGTGTTTGTTGTGTGTATGTGAGTGAGAGAGAGAGAGAGGATATGCTTAGGGTAATTTACAGAACCTGAATCTGATGCTTCCGTTGTTGTATCTTGTGGGGCTTTGCAAATGGGCTTTTATGGGCCTATTTTAAAATCTTACAGTTCTAACACTATCTATCATCAACAGTTTGAAGGAACGATAGTAAATTTAAAATCTCTAAGCTGAAAACATTATGTTCTCTTCACTACTATCTCCACAAGAACCAAAATGCATTTAAGTTTTCTGGCCACAAAGTAGCCAACTGTATACAAATGGATGTATATCAATTCATGTAATCAGTAAAATTGCAGAAAGAATAACTTATAAAGCTCGCAGTCCAAGCTTGTTAGTATCACTTCTTAGAAACTGAATCTATTTCCAGGAAAAGAATAAGAAAGACAGTGAAAATTCTACAAAAAAAATTAAAATCTTATAGAAATATTTTTCGTTAAAAACATATATTAAGTAAATCACATTTGATCAAGTTTACGGTATCTAAGAAAATACATCATCGACATAGACGTAATCGGTTATCAAATTTTTTTTAAGACTTCATAATATGCATATGTTTGTTTCATAATGGTTTTTAATGTTTTTTACTTCAGTTAATTCAACAACTCACAGTGAACAAATGCAAAATGAAATAAACATCAGTAACTAGTAACTGATTATAATAAAATTTTGAGATCACATACAACTTGACATTTCTGATTTATTACCTCTTGAAACCAAATGTCATGCTCTTTTCCTTCTCTATTCACATTGTTTTATACTCCTCCATCTACATCTCCTCTTTTTAGATCTGAACATAATCTAAAATCATCCATAAGAGGTTGAAATGCAGTTTTATAAAAAAATTGAAATCATATGTAATTTATTCGTTGTCAAAAAAATACAACATGACCAAATTCATCTGCTTCAAAATCGAAACCTAATTGATTGTCTTATCTTTCAGAATCTCAATCCATATTTTCTCTTACAAAATTCAGATTGTAAATATAGTTTGTGCACTATGAATATGTAATATTATGTAATTAACAAATAGAATACAATGTACAAGCACTGTACAGCTGTTTTGTGTGTTCACTATATCTTTTTTTTTTTAATACCAAAAAAGACCACAAAAGTAAGGTAAAGGGGTGGGTTTGATAGGTTATGAAAGAGTTATTAAAGACATATTACATTCACTAGATTAAAGACTATTCTTGTGAAGTTTGGGCCAGTTAAATATTTATTATGGAAGAAAATGTAACCACATACTTGACTCTTATTGTGAAAAAAATAGTTTATACATTTAAGTCATGTGAAATTAAACTTTTATTCTAAAGACATCAGACTAATTTCATAAAATTACTTTAAATTTGATTTGAAAGCTAGCACGTTAAAAGGTTTTTCAATAGTTTTAATTTTATTTGCCTAGTCCATTTCAAACTTAAATGAAATCATTCTTTTTAGTTCTCCCCATAAAATACTATTAATGATTTTTTTTTAGATTTAATGTTAAAGTTTATATCAATTTCCATTTTAAAAAACAATGTTGTGGAACAAACTTTATAAAAAGTCAGTATTAAAGAGAGGATATGATTTAACTGTTAGGAGATACAAACCAAAAATACAACCAAACATGAAACATTTTTTTCCTCTTTCTCCAAACATCTTACAAGTTATCCTAAAAGCAACAACCTAATCCAAACATCTTATAGATTGATCTTGGAACATCTTGATACAAATTAAGATGATATACCAAATACTTGTCCAAGTCAAGTTCATCTTGGATGTATGGAGTTAAGAAATGTTCAAACATCTCCAATCCACTAGGATTGAGCTTCATGCAGTCGTAAAGCACCAGACAATATTGGTTGTTGTTGATACATCCTAAAAGTAAATGAGAATGTCAAGTTCACTACAACAGATGGAAGCAACAATACAAATTGAAAATAACGACACAACTATAACATTAGAATTTTTTTAAAAGAAATTGTTTAGAAATTAACGTTGGTATTGAGCTTCTCTAATGGGCTTATTTGGGCCTAAATCACACATGCTTTGATATATTTTGGGAGGATAAAGTTTGATTGGAAGATCATGCCAATCACATATAAGTTTGAAGAAATTAACGTTGATAAATTTAAAATTTCTAAACTGAAAATATTCTTATGTGCATCACTACTATCTCCCCAAGAACCAAAAATGCATTTACAGTCTTGAGTTTTCTGGCCACAAAGTAGACAACTATATACAAATGAATATATGTTGATATATGTAATCTATAAATATCCAAGAAGAAGAACGCATAGAGCTCGCAGTTCAAATGTGTTAATATCCTTTCTTGTTAAAATGAACTTATTTCCAAAAAATGAATAAGAAAGAGGTGGAAGACTATTTTTAGGAAATAAAATTCAAATTTTTTTAATTTTATGAATAATTTTTTTCGTAAAGAATCCATCTACTAAATTACATTTTATCGTTTTTTACTATATTCAAGAAAAGAAATCACCAGTATAGACATCATCGGTTTCCGAATGCTTTTGAAGACTTCATGGGATACATTTCACTTCATATATAAATGTTTTGTTTCATTATACATTTTAATGTCTTATACTCGAGTGAGGTTGTACATCAGAATCAACTCTAAAGGATTCAAATACAAAATCAATCAAACAAAAATAATTTTTATTATCATAAAATCTTGAGACCAGAGAAGATTTAACATTTCTTATTTATTACCGCTTAAGATCACGTGTATTTCATGCAAAATCAAACAAACATAAATAATTTTTAGTATCATACATTAGAGTTTATTCCGATGTACAACCTCACTCAAGTATAAGACATTGAGAAGTATAATGAAACAAAACATGTATATATGAAATAAAATGTATCCCTCGCAGTCTTCAAAAGTGTTCGGAAATTGATGATGTTTATATTGATGATTTATTTTCTTAAACACCGAAAACGATCACTAATAGATGGAATTTTAACGAGAAAAATTATTTGTAAAATTAAATTTTTTTCTCAAAATAGGCTTCCACCTTTTTCATATTTTTTTTACTGGAAATAGGTTCAGTTTAACAAGAAAAAGATACTAACAAATTTGAACTGCAAGATCTATCCATTATTCTTTTTGCATATTTATATATTACATTACATTTATCGATATACATTCAGTTGTATACAACTTGCGCCACTTTGTGGCAAAAGAAATCTTTAGACTGTAAATGCATTTTGGTTGTTGTGAAGATAGTAGTGAAGCATATAAGAATGTTTACAAACTTGATTGGCATGATCTTCCCAACCAACCTTTGTCCTCCCAAATTATATTTAGGATAATACTATTTGTCCTTATTCTTTCTCTCCCTGCAAAGGATGCATTATCTAGGCCCAAATAAGCCAATTAGTGAAGCCCAATAACTTGAAAGTTTCCTAAACAGAACCAATCGATATTATAGATTCAGGTACTGTAGTTACCCTAGCCATTTCCTCTTTCACTCAAACACACTAATGGCGTCTCGGAGAGTCTTATCGTCGCTTCTCCGTTCATCTTCCGGCAGATCCGCCGCCCAATTCGGGAGCCGCAACCCCAGGCTTCCCTCTCCTTCCCCAGCTCGCCGCGCAGCTCCTTTCGGCGACCTCCTCGGACGCGTCGCCGAGTACTCGACCTCCTCGCCGGCTAATTCAGCTGCGGCTGCTCCGGCTAAGGATGAGGGGAAGAAGAAGACTTACGATTACGGCGGGAAAGGCGCGATCGGGAAGGTTTGCCAGGTGATCGGGGCTATTGTGGATGTGAGATTCGAAGATCAGGAAGGGTTGCCCCCGATCATGACGTCGCTCGAGGTGCAGGATCACCCCACGAGGCTGGTGCTTGAGGTGTCTCATCACTTGGGTCAGAATGTTGTTAGGACTATTGCTATGGATGGTACTGAAGGTCTCGTTCGTGGAAGGCGCGTGCTCAACACGGGCGCTCCGATCACCGTAAGTAGTTTCCACGTGTCTAGATCTGTTGTCAAGATACAGTAAAGTATATTCATTTACAATGTTGTAATCATTTTGTGGAATGTGGGATGACTAATCATTTATTTTGTTCTCTCGTTATAAGGTTCCTGTTGGGAGAGCTACTCTTGGACGTATCATGAATGTTCTTGGAGAGCCCATTGATGAGAGAGGCGAGATTAGTAAGTGTTTTTGAGATATACTTTGATCAGTGTCTTATTTTTAGCGAACCTGTTATGATAATGTGTTTTTTTTTTATGTTGCGTAGAGACTGAGCACTACCTACCTATTCATAGAGATGCGCCGGCTTTGGTTGATCTAGCCACTGGGCAAGAGATCCTTGCCACTGGTATTAAGGTAGATTTTGGGCTTGTTCTCATAGTTACACGTGTTGTTGTTCATGTTACGAGCTAAAGTTTGTTGCTTTCTTTGCAGGTTGTTGATCTCCTTGCTCCTTACCAAAGAGGAGGAAAGATTGGGCTCTTTGGTGGTGCTGGTGTTGGGAAGACTGTGCTCATTATGGAACTCATTAACAATGTCGCCAAAGCTCATGGTTTGTATTCTCAGGGGTTTTCTAAGATATTTGGAAAGTGATGCTCCAAATTTAGTTAATTAATTGGTACTTCTTTTCTGATGAACAGGTGGTTTCTCCGTGTTTGCTGGTGTGGGAGAAAGAACTCGTGAAGGCAATGACTTGTACAGAGAAATGATTGAGAGTGGTGTCATCAAGCTAGGCGAGAAGCAGGTTTTTCAAATTATTTGGATTATTCTTACATTTCCTTTTCCGGAAAATGGCATTTGATTGATCTTTGTTACTGAAATCTCTTTGCCTTCCCTTCGAACAGTCTGAGAGCAAATGTGCACTTGTGTATGGACAAATGAACGAGCCCCCGGGTGCCCGTGCCCGTGTTGGACTTACTGGTTTGACCGTTGCCGAGTATTTCCGTGATGCCGAGGGCCAAGATGTGTTGCTTTTCATTGACAACATTTTCCGTTTCACTCAGGTGAGCTATGTTGTTTGCTCTATTTCTCAGCACATATATGTGACATAGGTTGATGTATAATTTGTTTTAACTCTGGTGCATATTCTTGTGAAGGCCAACTCTGAAGTGTCTGCTTTACTTGGTCGTATCCCATCTGCTGTGGGTTACCAGCCAACTCTTGCTTCCGATCTTGGTGCTCTCCAAGAGCGAATCACAACCACCAAGAAAGGTTCTATCACCTCAGTGCAAGCCATCTATGTCCCTGCTGATGATTTGACAGATCCTGCTCCTGCCACAACCTTCGCTCATTTAGACGCCACAACCGTGCTGTCAAGACAGGTCTGAACTTGCCTTCTTCTGATGCTTCTTTTCAAATGTTTATGTGTAATGCTTATGATAGCTTAATCCTTTCCTCTTTCCCATGTGAAGATTTCCGAGCTTGGTATCTATCCTGCTGTGGATCCCCTGGATTCAACATCCCGTATGCTCTCGCCTCACATTCTTGGCGAGGAGCATTACAACACTGCTCGTGGTGTGCAGAAAGTGCTACAGAACTACAAGAACTTGCAAGATATTATTGCCATTTTGGGAATGGATGAGCTAAGTGAAGATGACAAGCTGACTGTTGCTCGTGCCCGTAAGATCCAGAGATTCTTGAGTCAGCCGTTCCATGTTGCTGAGATCTTCACCGGTGCCCCTGGCAAATACGTTGACCTTAAGGAAAACATCAACAGTTTCCAGGTATAAATGCACATATATATATGAATCGCTTCCCTGCTACATGATTGTTTGCTACAGGTGAACTCATTTGAATTGTAAACTGTTACAGGGCTTGCTCGATGGCAAGTACGATGATCTTCCTGAACAGTCCTTTTATATGGTTGGTGGCATCGACGAGGTGGTTGCAAAAGCAGAGAAGATCTCCAAGGAGGCAGCAGCTTAAGTGCTTGATTCATCTCTTTTGGATATGCCCTCCTCATTTTCTTCTTTTGTTGACAATAACGAAAAGAAAAAAACAATGTTCTAGGCAGTGCTGCTAATGCATTGCCATTCACATCATTTATGTAAGAGTTGCGAGATGATGCTGAACATATTTATTCACTGCTACTCGAATTTTTGGTTCTTTTGCCTCCTTTACTTGTTGAAATAAATGTTTCAAAGTCTTACAATGTTTGACTACTATTGCTTGATCTTGGTCACCCATTATCATCGTTATTTGAAACTTTCTAAAAAGTGTCACTATATTGAATTGAAATATTGTAAATGATCTAACAACGCATCACACAAACAGCTTCTTCCATAGCATTCTCTTATGCTCTTCCTATATACAACCAAACACGTGAATCAGAAGCTGGTTTGGTGCACAAAGCACCACTCTCCACTAGAAGCTTAGGCTACCTTCTTTCAACAACGCTCTGTAATCTCTCGGCACATCAACACGATCAATAACATCCAACGCTTTCTCCTTATCGATAACAAAATCAAGAAGTGGGTAACCAGAAGAAAACCTCTTCATCACAGCAGCTGATTTGCTTCTTCTCACTCCACGAAAATACTCACTGCTTCTGCTCAGAGGGTCCCACTTCCTCACACGCGAGTACTCAGAATCAAAATCATGACTCTTGCTAACACATGGAGTGCCTCTCTTCTTCCTCTTGCTCGCCTCTTCTAACATCTTTTGTTCCTCATCAGTTACTAACGTGACACTGAGTGGTTCAGATACCAATTGCTGGTTCCTAGACTTGATAGAAGAAAGCCTAGGACCTCCTCGTGCTTCACTCTTTGCTTTTGTAACCAAGTGTTGTAACCAAATGATCTGTCCGAGAATGTAGATCTCTGTCTTTTCTTTACTAGCGTGGTAGAGTGTTTCGATGCGTAGTATCTCTCCACCACTAGGCTTACTAGTGAAGTCACTCCTGAAAAGATTAAACAACAACAAAAACATTGTAAAAAACATGCAAGAAGAGAGCAGTTGTAGTGTCTCATTTAATTCAACCACTCACCCTGTGTTTGCCCACTCTCCAACCCAACCAAAACCATGATGAGCTCTGCAATGAACCCATTCAACAATCTTTAGCCATAATGTTAAGTCATGGTAACGAAAGAAGGGTCAGGTTTCTTACTTGGTTGTGTTGGCTGCAATAGGGACAAGCCAATGCAGTGTCCTCTCCATCTCATCCTTAATTTGTGTAACTGAAAGCTGCAAGGAGAAACATAAATTAAGAGAATGGCCAAAAGAACACATTCTTCAGAGTGTAAACAAGAAGACATTTACCTCTTTATCGACACTGAAGGACTTAATCTTGGAACGGAGAGCCAGTTTTATATCAGGTGGCAAGCTTTGGTATAGAGAGTCCCTTGCATTTGAAGTTATAGAGCTTGCACGAGCGACCTATACACATCAAAACACACACATTAGAATACACTTAGAACCAACAAAACCAAATGAAGCAATGCTATGCTTTTGAGCACTCACAAGTGTATCAATCTGCATAATTATATTTGCATAGTGTAAAGCAAGACCAGCAGGTCCCAATCTTCTATCATGATCCGTTGCTCCTTTCTTCGTTGGTTGATCATCTGAGTATAAGAGAAACATTCAAAAAAAGCTTTAGATACATGCTGAGTAGCACATGGTGGTTAGTACATAAAGGAGGAACTTACATACCAGCACCACCAAAGATATTATGAATCTCTAGTAACAAGAAATGAACAATGTCTACTAGCTTCTCCATCACCTGTTAATACAAATAACACATCACAATAATCTATTTCAATTTTGCAACCAAGAGAGCTAGTTTTGGCTTTAGTTTAGTTTATGAAATGGTATTTGTTTGGAGCAAGGATTTGGCTATGTTAAATGACAAAGAAGCTGGTACCTCTTCATGACCTCTTGACCACAAGGACTTTTTCTTTAAGCTTTTCACTACCTTTCTCTGGGACTTGAGCTCCGTTTTTAAGAGTGCAAGGCCATCACCTATGTTTAAGAGAGAGGATTGTTACCAAAACGATGTTTCAAAATCTAATAAAGCAGGCAAGGGAAGTAGTCTTTGATAGTTTACCCTTACTGCTGCTAGCTGAGTTCTCTTCTTCTCGGCGCTTTTGCTCATAGTCTTTCTCCAATCTATCCAGTACTTGCAGTTCTTGGTACAGTTCCTGAACCAAAAAGAGACATGTCTGAGTGACATTTTAATATGACACATAGCTACTAAAGTAGCAAGAAGAACTCTACATGATTTTCGAGTTTCTAATTTTAGAGAGTATTCACTCACAGAAGTATACTGAACTAGACCCATCAGTTGATCAACAACTAAGACAGCGTCTTCATTCAACTGCCTTTGAGGGGTTAACTCTTTGATGATCCTGAGAACCAAGAAAAAAAAAATTAAACAACTACAAACACACAAAGCTGGACATAATCTCATTCACAAAGAGTTACTTGTCAAAGTAGCGCTGCAAATTATGCCACTGGAAGTCTTTGGATCTGTTTCCAAACCGAACCACTTCTCCTGAGAACACTTGCAACTCCTGCCTGCAACACACAACAAGTTTTAACTATCTTGCAAAGTTTTTTTAAAAGAGCTAACAAAGCAGTCTATGACTTTGAATTTTTCACCTCTTATCAGAAGCAACTAGCCTGAGAAGTTCATCAAAATCACTAGAGACAAGATTCTTAACACCTTCGGAATAAAGCACAGTTTCTTTCAAATGCGTGATGTTCTTCTTTTTAAGCGATTCAATGAGATTTGAGCTTTTGACAATTGTGTTTGCTACTTCAAAGGCTAAGATCCCAAGCTCATTTCCTTTAGTTGCAACTCCAGAAGTAAAACCACCGCTGCTGAGATCAGTCATGCTACTCCCAAGTGTATCCAACAC
Organism: Brassica oleracea var. oleracea; assembly: GCF_000695525.1. Taxonomy (NCBI): domain Eukaryota; kingdom Viridiplantae; phylum Streptophyta; class Magnoliopsida; order Brassicales; family Brassicaceae; genus Brassica; species Brassica oleracea. The sequence goes on along the minus strand of NC_027749.1, from coordinate 1,823,201 downwards.
ATCCTTTGCTTTACCTAACCCCGCTCTCCCTACCTCTGTAACCTGACCACAATATAGCAAATTTTGGATTTGTTTTGTTCTCAAGACACTCAAGAGACACTTGCATTTATTAAGTATTAGAGACAAAATCTCACACACCGAAAATTGGAAGTAAAAGTAATATATAAGATATATACACCAATCCACTTATCACCAGTTGGTTTTAGATTGGAAGTATTAGAGACAAAATCTCTCCCACTGAAAGTTAGAAGTAAAATTAATATATAAGATAAATAGACCAATCTGCTTATCGCCAGTTGGTTTTAGATTGGAAGTATTAGAGACAAAATCTCTCCCACTGAAAGTTAGAAGTAAAATTAATATATAAGATAAATAGACCAATCTGCTTATCGCCAGTTGGTTTTAGATTGGAAGTATTAGAGACAAAATCTCTCCCACTGAAAGTTAGAAGTAAAATTAATATATAAGATAAATAGACCAATCTGCTTATCGCCAGTTGGTTTTAGATTGGAAGTATTAGAGACAAGTCTCGAGTTAAAAGTAATATATAAGATAAATGGACCAATCCACTTATCACCAGGTTGGAAAGCTCATCTAACTTAATATAGTATCAGAGCCCCCGATATACCATCCAACCCATCCAACCCGATCCTAATTCGTCCAAACTAACCTTTGAAACAGCAGTTTGAGTAGATTTTACAGGCCGGAGTTTCTGAGACGATGGCAACCTCGGAATCCCATCGTAGATATCTTCAGCTTCTCTTTCTCGGAAGGAGAACATATCTTTCAGCTGAGTTGGTTGTTCTTTAGCGTCTTTGACCATACACTGTCTTGTACCAGGAGGACCCATTAAACAGTTTTGACCAGGCGGTTGTTGTTGTTGGTAGCCAAAATCGTGTTCTCGTATATCATCAGCTACGCTTGAACCTGAGTACTCACTGCCAAAGTTGATTCCCAGGCTCTTAGAGCAAAAACTCCCCATAACTTTTCCTTAAGACCTCAAGCTAAGACTGTCTGGAAGATCATGCCACCGAGTTAAGAAAAATCTCGAGACTTTGAGGGTAATAATAACCTGCCGGAAAGGACAAGTAAAAAGAAAAAAAAGTCAGATCAAAGACTCAAAAGGGAAACATAATCTTTCAGACAAAACCGTGTCAAGACATTGCAATCGCCTTAGGGCAATGGTAACCGATTCGTCAAAGCTTGAAAACACATCAAGACAAAGCTGTTTTCACGCCTTTAGGTCAAACACTGTGCAAGCCCCTCTCTTTCTCTCTCTCCATAGAACTAAGCAGCAGCAAGATCGGATTTTTAGCAGATGAACAGGAAGAAGAAGAGCTTACCCAGAAGAGGAAAAGACGTCAAAAGTTGCGAGCTTGGGATTCACGACAGAGGGAACAGTGAAAGGACAAAAAGACAAAAGCAAGTAGAAGGAAGGAGGAACACGAGAAAGAATAAATGTTAAAAAGAAAAGAAAGTCAAGGCCCCGGAGAGTAGTAGTAGTAGTATGAATGAATAAAAAAAAAAAAGAAAAAAAGATTCATTCAACAACAGACCGATTGGGCCACCATTAAATTGAAGCCAAGCCAAAGCAGTTTGATAACGAAGAAAAGTCAAAAACTTTTTCTTTTTATCTCAAAGTTAAAAAGAGACAGATGGTTTGGTCAAATCTTCTTCTCTTATTACCACGACATTTTTCTGAAGTAAAAACCGAATCTTTGCCTTTTTCTCACGCTTCTTATTTATAGGAAGAAAAAAAAAACCAAAACTGCGGAAATGTTTAGACTTTTCTTTCCAAAGGGACAACTAGATTCTAACCCGACTTTTTCGAGAGTGGGTATATTTTTGTTGACAACTTTAATTTGATTATTATCATCATGTATATTGTTCTGGAACTAATTGTCGTGGGCATAATTTTTGTTTGTAAATCAATATTATTTAATTGTTGGAAATAAAAACCGATTGGAAAGAGAAAGTGGTAACTGTTTATGGCAGAGAAAATTATAACGTGACTAGAGTTTTTGATAATAGATGTAGTTATATAAAAGTCGGTTTTTTTTTTTCTAAAAGGTGACACATAGAAATAATATTACATGATGAAAGGAAGGCAAAAGATAACAATGATTCTACATTAGTAATATTTTGATTAAACCAAGTCTTAAGGCATGTGAAGATCCCTCTTATGACAATGATTAAAAACATTAATCAACTCACATCACTGAAATAAAAAAGTCTTAATCAACTCGTCACTGAAATAAAAAGTCTCATATTATTGCCAAAGTGCTTGATCATTGGTTCAACAACAATCTTGAAACAGAAGAATCATTCATAGCACAAGAAGTTTGAACAAAAAAAACTTTTTAAAATTCTTTTCTTGAAACCCTATTTTGTTCTAACAAAATAAATTTTCTATATTTTTAAAGTACTTTTGTATATTTTTAAAAACATTAATTGTGAATATTTGAATTGATTAAATCTTATTGGTGAATAGTTATAGGAAAGTGTATTGAAAAAATAAATTATAAATTAAATTGTAAACATTTATTATATTCTTAATAAACGTGGAAACTTTAAAAAATCTTACTTTCGTGAACACGGAATGAATATAACTTAATCAAAATTGAATTGATCCGAAATTTTATAGGATATTAAGTAAACTTTTAATATTGTTATCCAAAACGTACTGAAAATCAAAATAGTTGTACCAAAGTTAAACCAAATCTCATAAATAACCGAACCGTTTGTATATTTACAGAACCAAAAAATCAAAAACTAAACCAAAACCAAACCTAACATCCTAGTTGACAAAGGTTTTACTGAGTTGTTTCGTTTAGTTTTTGGTCTGCCTCGGGTCGGATCGTCTCTGGTCTGATCCGGATATCCTGTGGTTCAGAATCCTTCAGACAAAAGAAAAAAACTCTCACAAAACCATAAGAAGAGGTCTGAAGAGCCACACAGAGTGCCCCATGGCCATGGCTTATGCTATGGACTTATCTCCTCCAACCTTCTTCTCATCCTTAACTCCTTCCACTTCATCTCCTCTCCGCCGTCTCTCCACCCTTCCCATCTCCACCTTCCACCGCCACTCTAACCGGAAGCTACACATACTTTGCCAGGCCACAGCCGGAACTCAGCCTCAGAGTCAGAGCAACCTCTCCGCCCGCTCCGGCCAAGACCGTCTTCTGAAGGTCAGATAACGAACCTATACGTCTATGTTTGGCAAATTCTGATTTAAAAATCGGATCTTTTTGAAAATTTGCAGGTTCCGATATCGAAAGTAAGGAACTTTAGTATCATAGCGCATATTGATCATGGGAAGTCCACGTTGGCGGATAAGTTGCTTCAGGTGACTGGTACGGTTCAGAACAGAGATATGAAGGAGCAGTTTCTTGATAATATGGATTTAGAACGTGAACGAGGCATCACCATCAAGCTTCAGGTTCTTTGTAATTAGTTTTTTTTTTGTTTTCTATCAATTGAGAAATTAAAGATTCTGACTTTTTGTAAACCTTTTGTTTGTGGTGTGGTGCAGGCAGCTAGAATGCGTTATGTTTATGAGGATACACCTTATTGCCTCAACTTGATTGATACTCCTGGTCATGTTGATTTCTCTTACGAGGTAACGTTTAAAGCTTAGCCTTAAAGGTTAAGTTTTTTTTATGAAGGTGGATACAGTGTTTAGTTTGGTTTTTGTTTAATAGGTTTCTCGGTCTCTTGCGGCGTGTGAGGGTGCTCTTCTTGTTGTGGATGCATCTCAGGTGATTATTTCTCCTTGAATCTGTATTTGCTTTAGCTGTTTTGTTCGCTTGGTGAATATGTGATGCAGTCTTTTTTTTTTTTGTGACCAGTTTACATTAGTACAAAAGTTTCTAAGTTACTTTTCCCTTAATATGTGGTGTTTAGGGTGTGGAAGCGCAAACACTGGCCAACGTTTATTTGGCTCTAGAGAACAACCTCGAAATCATTCCTGTGAGTATATTTTGGTGCTTATTCATCATCGTTTGGTCACCATTTGTAGATCATTCAGTGACGTCAATGCTCTATTTTATTGATAGAAGTCCACAATAAGTTAAACTTTCATATAGGCTAACATGTCTTAAAAATAGCTAGCATCACTTCAGAAGTACATAGAAGATGTTTAATGAAGAAAAAAAGTAGCTAATCTAGGATAAAATGATAATATCATTTAAAATTTGGTAGTTTTTTTGAATCTGATTCATGACAATTCCGGGAACAATAATGCAATGTGTTTTTTTTTTTAAAAAATTCCTGTCCAACGATTTGGTGTGTATGCCAGAGTTTAAAGCAAACAAACTCTACTTCTTCGTGCAGGTTGTGAATAAGATTGACCTTCCAGGCGCTGAGCCAGAGCAAGTTCTCAGGGAGATTGAGGAGGTTAGTGATTCTCTTTTTTGGTGTTTACTAAAACACTTCTCAGTCTATAATGTTGCTGTTGTCAAAATGTTATCAGTACATTTAACTAGGTTCCAGGCTTCTGTTAGACATTTAACTTTGCTGGTTGTTTGTAGGTTATTGGGTTGGACTGTAGCAAAGCAATACTCTGCTCGGCAAAGGTTAGAATTTTTAAAAATCATTTTGCTATTATGATACATCAAGGTATAACTCTCTATCCATTCATTTACATTTTTGGGGGCATACATATACAGGAAGGAATTGGTATAACGGAGATATTGAATGCAATTGTTGAAAGGATACCTCCACCTCCTGAAACTGCAGATAAACCCTTCAGAGCCTTAATTTTTGACAGGTTTGCACTTATCCCTAGAAGGCAAAAGCATAGAGTCTAAGTTGTATAGTTATATAATGAGTTTGAAGTATTCACTTTTTTTTTTGTCTTGATTAGTTAACAATTATATAGTGTTTTTACATGTTAACTACTAATACTATTCTTCAACGATACATGTGTTTACAGTTACTATGATCCATACCGTGGTGTCATCGTATACTTCCGAGTTATCGATGGGAAAGTGAAGAAAGGCGACAGGATTCTATTCATGGCAAGCGGAAAGGTTTCCATTTGATTAAAGATAGCTTTACATTTGCAATAACTAAGAACGCATAATGCTTTCTTGTGTGTTCATTAATATCTAATGGTCTCAAAATTGCATCAATGTCCAGGACTATTTCGCAGATGAAATAGGCGTTCTATCTCCAAATCAAATTCAAGTGGATGAGTTATATGCTGGTGAGGTAGTGTAACTCTTTTAAACATAATTTGTATTTTGTTTGATTCACTTACATTCCCTTGTCACATATTTTTAAACGATAAGTGTTATTAACTACAGGTGGGGTACATCTCTGCTTCTATAAGATCGGTTGCAGATGCCAGGGTAGGAGACACAATAACAAACTTTAGCAGAAAGGCTGAAAGCTCTTTACCCGGTTACGAGGAAGCTACTCCTATGGTGTTCTGTGGCTTGTTTCCAGTTGACGCTGACCAGTACTGAGTTTTTCTTTTGTTCATTTGCTAACTTTTGTTTTTATTTTTGCAATTTTTTTTAAACATATCTTCTGATGATGACAGGTTCCCGGATCTTCGAGATGCGTTGGAGAAACTGCAACTCAATGATGCCGCTTTGAAGGTATTATTAGCAAAGTGAACTTACAGAATATAATATTTATCTTTGTCAATGATATTAGCTGAGATTCATTTGGGGTGTGTTCTCAACTTTGGTTGTTTATCCTGCAGTTTGAGCCAGAGACTTCAAGTGCCATGGGTTTTGGCTTTAGATGTGGTTTCTTGGGTCTTCTCCACATGGAAATTGTGCAGGTCAGACATGCTTGTGGAAGTCCTCAGAGTGAAATATAGCATGCTTTGATGCTTATGCTCTAGTTAATCTTCTTTGCAGGAAAGGCTAGAGAGAGAATATAACTTAAATCTTATCACCACTGCTCCAAGTGTTGTGTATAAAGTGCACACTGTAAATGGTGATACTGTAATTTCCTCTTGATCCTTTCACTTTTTGATTATTGTTCTTCTCTGGAAACTACATCCTTGTGTCCTTACTACCATATTTAAATTGATGTTTTCTGCAGACTATGTGCTCAAACCCATCTCTCCTTCCACAACCTGGGCTAAGGAAATCAGTTGAAGAACCATATGTTAAGGTTACGTTTTGCTGATATATTCACATGACAGGTTTCTTAGAATTTACATAAACTTAACTGCAAAAATGGTATTTATACAGATTGAGTTGCTTACACCAAAAGACTACATCGGTGCGCTTATGGAGCTGGCTCAAGATAGGAGAGGGGAGTTCAAAGAAATGAAATATATAGCTGAGAATAGAGCTTCTCTCCTCTATGAGTTACCCCTTGCAGAGGTGAGGTTTTGTATTTGCACTGTTTCAGATTATCACTATGAAAGGTTAGGTATATGCCTGTCTTGATTATGTAAACCAATCTTCTCGTTATTTTGCAGATGGTGGGAGATTTCTTTGATCAGTTAAAGTCCAGGACCAAGGGATATGCTAGCATGGAATACTCAGTTATTGGGTTAGTTCCACTAACTTATTTCACAAATCATCTCTTAGTGATGATTTCTTAGCATCTTCAATTCTTGTAATACGTATGCAGGTACAGGGAAAGCGATCTAATAAAACTCGATATTCTGATTAATGCTGAACTGGTGGAACCTTTGTCAACAATTGTACACAGAGACAAGGTTGGTTATTATAGTTTATTAATCTGAAATTTGTGAACTGTAAAGCTTTTATAAACTGTTCCTATTTGCTTGAAGTTCTTAGTGTTTAGATTAGTACATCTCCCAGTATTTAGCACTACTGTTAAATCATTTTGAACTATTCTTTCCAGGCATATTCTGTTGGGAGAGCATTGACTCAAAAACTCAAAGAGCTTATTCCGAGACAAATGTTTAAAGTGCCCATCCAGGTAATATTTACATTTAATCTTTTATAAATCAGACGATTCCCCCCTAGAATATAAAAACTGTGGAAGCTGTTTTGACATAAACATATAAACGTACAGGCTTGTATAGGATCAAAAGTGATTGCTAGTGAAGCTCTCTCAGCTATCAGGAAGGATGTTTTGGCCAAATGTTATGGTAAGTACACATTCCCTGCTTACATGGCTCCTTTAATGTGTTTTTGTTCCCACATAGCCATCTCTGAACTTGTTACTATGATTGGTTCAGGTGGAGATATTTCTCGGAAGAAGAAGCTTCTTAAGAAGCAAGCGGCAGGCAAGAAGAGAATGAAAGCCATAGGTAGAGTTGATGTACCTCAAGAAGCTTTCATGGCCGTCCTCAAACTTGAAAAGGAGGTTTTGTAACACCACTCGATAAAAAGATCCATTACATTATATTTCATTTGATCCCTTTGTAATAAACTATTTTCACCTAATGCAATCTTGCTTGCTTTCACCTAATCATGTTTTCTGTATGTATTTAAATTTCAAAACAACGAACTTTATAGATTTTTTTTTTTTAATAATCAGAAAATTTAAGCGTTTGCAAGAGTAACAAGAGATCACACATCAAAAAAAGAAATAAAAGTTTTGAAACAAAACATACTATTAAGAACCAGGAGCGACCCTAAGACCAGGAACGTTTTTGAGACCCATCTTGTCAAGAACGTTTACAGGAATAGCTGGAGGGATGCTGAGTCCCATACTGCGACTAAACTCATTGGCTAACTCCACCAGTCTAGTCGTGTCCCTTGCAATCTTCTTCTGAGATGTGTAGTAACCCAACCACGCCTGATAAGCCGCCTCCTTGTTCTTCATGTCAACTTGTCTAAGCGCCTTCTTTACCTGAATGTAATAACAACCCATCAGCACCAAAACTAGAGTCTCATACTATAGAATAATCTTAGCTTTTTACTTCAAGCGGTTTGTATATATTATAATAAGGATTGCCAAGTTCAGTAGAGTAACAAATTCATGCTTACTTTTTTCACTGCCTCAGGATCTGTCTGAGGCAAAGAAGCCTTGGTGATGGGCAAGTCTTTTACAGATGACAGAAAGTACTCTTCCCAAGGTGCTAACAATAGTACACCTTCCCCTTCCTTGTCTTCCCGGCTAGTTCTGCCAAGTCTATGTATGTATTGTTTCCTGTCTAATGGTAATCCCATCTGCAAAAGCAACATGTACACAACAATAACTTCAGTTAAAACGCTGAACTTTGTAGTTGCGGTGAGCATGGCCGGATTTGGGCCCAACCGCGTAAAACATTGGCTTCGGTCCCCAAAATTTTTTAGAAGTTTTTAATATAGGGATAGACCCCTAAATTATGAAAATTTTTGTATTAAAGTTCTTAAAAAAATGTTTATAGCCTCTAAAATCTCAGATCCGGCTCTAACGGTAAGTTCCATGATATGGGGAAAATACGGTATGACTTACTTGTACGACTAGTGAAACATCAGGGTAATCTAGACCACGAGCAGATACATCCGATGTAACGAGGATAATACTCTTGGACTTGCGAAACTCATCAGAAACTCTGGTTCTGTAACCCTGTGGTTTTCTAGAATGGATCTCTCTAACGTTCAGGCTTAGCTGACCAAGCAAATCAGCCACCATTCTTGTAACCATAGCAGTTGTACAGAAAATAATCACCTGCAACAACAAGGAGTTGTGTTATAGTTCAGAAATACATTTTGTGTCTAGAGGAACAATTTTTTACCTTATAGTCCACATTATCTGCAATGTGTCTTTTAAGGAGCATATATATGAGGGAGAAATGTCTATCCAGTGATGCTATCATGTACATTTGTGTGACCTGGGAGATAAAACAGACATGAGAAACCTAACATTGTTACCGAACCCAACCGAGAATCGAAAAACCTAACTAGAACTGAACCAAATTTTTTAAATACTCGAATGGATACTAAATCTCTAGAACCGAATAGCGCATGGCTAACAATGTTATACGGCAGGCAACTCTTTTCAAATGAGCTTAAAGAGCAAACTTTTACCTTTTGATGTGTCTCATCACTACCCTCTTGAACACAATTGACGAACTCATGATCTTGTTTCAAAGCAACATGGCATATTTGGCGGACCTTGGCACCCAAAAAAAAAAAGATCAAGATGATAACCCAAAAGCGAGAGCCTTATTGTGCAAGCAAACGAAGCATACCTCTTCAGGCACCGTGGCAGAAAACAAAAATGTTTGTCTCTTCTTAGGAACAGCGGAGATGATCCTCTCAACGTCCCTTCGGAAACCCATGTCCAAGAGATGATCTGCTTCATCAAGCACAAGGACTTTCACACCTCTCAACCTTCTTGCAAATCCAGGAGTGTTGTCTATATGGTCTATGAGCCTTCCAGGTGTAGCCACAAGAATCTGATAATGTTCAAACATGTGATTATTACATATTCATAAAAGATTTAGAAAAATTAATTTAATATTTTTATCATCAATTTAAAGTATTTGAAAAAATGGTTATTAAATTTTAAAAAGTGGTATCAAATTTGTGGTAAAATTAATCCCAAGAATATATTATACCCGGCAAGGATGTTTTTGCATACGCCTTTGCTCTGAGCGAAGCTTTTTACCTCCAATCACAACATCAACACCAATAGATGAGTGATACTTGAGCAGGGTCTTTGCTTCTGCAGCAGCTTGACAAGCAAGTTCCCGAGTAGGGCAAACCACAAGCACAATAATTGAAGGTTTCTTCTTATCCGTGCTTGATGGAGGAGGAGATTTGATAACAGCTTCAATTGATGGAAGCTTGAGAAAATAGAAAATAAACAATCAAACTCCTAACTGAACAGCATATATTCATGAACCTAGAGAGGGTAGAATGTCTCACCAAATATGCAACTGTTTTCCCAGTGCCTGTTTTGGCCTTGGCTAAGACATCTTTACCTAGAAAACCAATTAAGTTAAATAAGAAACATAGGAGTAAAATCAACTAAGCATCAATATGAGGACTACGAAAGACCGATCATTGGTGGACCTGAGCATAGCGAAGTGAAACATTGGCATAAAATCTTTAATTTTTTAAAAAAAATTACATAGAAAAATGCTCCCAAATTTGTAAAAAGGAAAATATTTTTTCAGTAAACTCTTACTAATAAATCATCTCAACCAATCATATTGTGTTATATTTCTGCATTACAAGCAACTCTAACGAGATAAAGTGTTCACCTTTGAGAATGATAGGAAGAGTAGCCTCTTGCACAACAGTCATTGTCTTAAATCCAGCATCCTCTAATGCTTTTAGAGATAAGGGAGACAATGGGAACTGATCAAATCTGTAAAACATAAAACCACAAAGAGTATTACAAGAGCTCTGAAGCAAGACAATTCATAAAGCAAAAAAAAACAAACGTACCTTGTGTTAGACAAGTAAGAATCTGATGTTTCGACATGTTCAATCCTTGTTGTCTCTGTAGCCTTAGTAGAAGCTGTTTTCTTAACAGGAGGCTCACTATCATCAACAGCTAATTTGCCTTCTCTTCCTCTCTTTGAAGCCCTGTTGTTTCCCGAGTCATCGGAATTCATGGAAACGAAGAGGAGCTGAGAGAGGAGGTTCAAGCTCTTACCGTAACCCTACACGGCTGTAACAAACCGTGTTTTATAAGGTTTTGTAGGAATTTTTTTTTTTTTTTTTTTTGTAGGAAACATTAATAAGGCTTTTTAATGGGTAATAGGTTAATGAAAAAGTTGGCCCACATTGCTTTGTAAGAACGCCATGTAGTTTTCTCACGAATAAATGACACGGCATGCAGTTCCTCACATTTGCTTTGAAATGGTTTTAAGCACCTAATTACACTGTTTTCTTTATTTCTTGCAACGAAATTAACTCTCAGCTGTGATTACCAACAATCATTAGGAGCCATGATTTGAGATTTTTAAAGCAAGCTTCAAATCTTCACCACACAGATCTTAATAACCGAGGTCTGCATCACCTTGTGTGTACACAGTCCTCTCTGTATAGCTAACTTCAAAGCAGCCTCTATGATTACTTACTTCTGTGGACTCACTTATCTGTTGCCAATACAGACTACTTATACCTTTATATTGTAAGATCAATATTACGTAATACTCCCTCCGTTTCATATTAAGTGTCGTTTTAGAGAATTTTTTTTGTTACAAAATAAGTGTCGTTTTTTATTTTCAATGCAAAATTTATTAATTTTATGCAAAATTTATTTTTCTATTGGTTGAAATATGGTTAGGTGTATAGGTAATAGTGTTTTTTTATAGGAAATGTACAAAATTAATTGTTTCCTTAATCCGTATGCCGAAACCTGAAATGATAGAAACAGAGGGAGTAAAATAATGCATTGATTTAGTTTCTGCATTTGCCAAGCAATGTTGAAGCATATAGAGATTTAATTTTGGATTTATAAATAACATAACAATGAAGGGTAACAAAATCTAACGGAATAGAATTTGAAGGGTTAAATTAGGAAGATTGTTTACGAAAAATCTTTAGTTGAAGAGATTTATCACTAAAAAGTAAAAACCCTTATATTTTATATTCAATAATACCAAATTGTTCTCTTACCCCAAAAAAGAGTTTAAAGTTTGAGAACTTCGATCTTTTTGAGTATAATCAAAAGAGAAAAGGCCTACTATACCAAGCAAGGCTACAAAACTTCCAAGTCAATGATGTAAATTGTATAAAAAAGAAAATGCGACAAAGGGAAGCTTCAAAGGTTAGTTGTCAGGTACTGCTGCTCCATTCTCGAGTGGAGGTGAGGTTCCCCATTTGCCTTCTGTTTCCGATGGTTCAACCACATGAACAGCTCCATTATTGAGCCCTACTGCAAACTGGTTAGTCTCCGATGGATGAGCTGCTATCACTAACGGATATACTCTCGAGCTGCAAGCAAAAACCACACATGTTTAATTCAAATACCTCACAAGTTAGTACTTATGTAATGAACTAAAACGAATAAACCATTACTCACCTTGGGTTCGGAGGCAAGTAAGCAGTTGGGTTAATCCGACATCTCAACCTCAGATTCGAAGCGGTGAGGACATCGACGCTACCATTCTCAAAGCTCACAAAGATTGACTGGCTATCACATGAATATGTAGCTGACGTGATTGGACCTGTCGCTTCCTTTCGAACCCACTGTGTTTCATTGATTAGCAAAATAATTAAATTTAATACCGAATCTTGCTTGCAATACATTCTAACTTTTATTGATTTACCTGCATCCACCAATCCAGTTTTTGAGCATCGTAAATGGCTATCTGCGTCTCATGGACAACCAACAGATGGATCTGATCGAGATGGAACTGCACGCGGGTGTCTGAAACAGCCGGCAGTGATCTCCCATGTTGAACTTGCAAATACTTGTTGCTTTGCTTCTCCCATCCATCCATGCTCCAAACGCACAGCTACACAACACCAAAATGTAAGTTTACATAACTTCTTAAAGAAGCTAATATTCACAACACAATTACTCTTTTACCTGTGAATCAGCACCCGAGGAGACAAGAATGTTGAGAGCCTGTGAGAAAGCAAGACCTGTTATCCTGTTCTGATGACCATTCAACTTGGTTTTCACCTATAGCATAAAAAGCATGCAACTCGTCATTGTAAGTTCATGACTTATATACCACACCCAAAAAGTAACTATCTTAATTTTATTCTAGATAATAATATACCTCGTCAGTACGAACGTTGTAGATCTGGATAGATGAGTCCTCCATGCCAATGGCAATGATATTATTGTCCAAAGGATGAAACGCAAGGAACGTTGCTGCAGGCGGTGGAGGCATGAACGTCGTCATAGTCTACAGGTTAGATAATACAAAAACATTTAGAGCATGAAACATTTTCAAATCTATCAAGGGAAGATACAACAGTTAAGTCCACCTTGAATGTCATCATGTTGAACAAGGAGATTTTCCCTCCTGACGCTGACATAACGTAGGAGTCATTCTTTGACAGGGCGAAACAAGGAATAGCGTCTTCAGGGTTTGCATCACTTGTCTCATTGGTCATCATAATCCCACTTGCAGGTTGCCATAATACTGGTTGTGCATTAGCCGTTGCCTAGAAGAAAATAAACGAAGGATATAGTTTGAGAAGTGATCATAGCCATAAACAAACAAAAAATGTACAAGGAAACTAAATCAAGGAGGAGAGGAGACCTTTCCAGCCAGATTGTGATCGCTCTTCTGCCATTTCCACAGCTTGTGCACTGCATTAGATGCCAAGGCCAATACTCCAGATCCAGAGTTTGTGTAAATTAATCTGGAAACCTGAAACTCCCGCCATAGAAAACATGAGTCAGCCATCATAACAAATAAGGACATCAGTTACTACAAGATATATCTAAGTTATACCTTCGTCACTGGCACATTGTCAGCGAGCCTCATGGAGCAGCACTGAGACGGCTCTGTAATCTCTGTAACTTTACAGGCTCTGGATCTTTCACCTAAATCATCAGCGATTCTAGGCTTCCCATCCGCTAGTGTTCGCACTTCATTGTTCTGATAATAATTAAAACTGTTTAGTCATACTCTAGATATTCAATAGACAACAAAGATACCATCCAAATTCAGACTTTGATTCACCTCCATAGCTGCAAAAGAGTTAGCTCGATCTGCCATAGTTATTCCTGCGTTTGCACTTGAAGAACCAAAACCACCACCACCTGCAGGAACCTGCACACCAGATTTTGTATAAACAAAATGCCTATAAACTCCACAGAGATAATATCCAAGAAAATATACCTTCATGACGGGGGCAAACGAGCGGTTTTCCGCTGTTCTCAGCAACCTAATTCCATCATCAGTAGCGAGAATTCTAACACCATGGTCATTGGTTGAGACAGCTAAAAGTATTCCTTCCCTATTAAATCTAACACAAGGAGAAGCCTGCAGGTTTTACACGAGCAATTAGCTGCTACGAAGAGAAGTAGTGGAAATAGCAAAGAGGCAACGATCATTGAGTATTATTACCGGTAAGCCACCATCTGCATGAATAGTTGTCAAAGGATTTGTGTTGTCCATGTCCCAAATTTTGATAGTCGACTCATCACCAGCAGCTAAGAATCTATTCCTGGTTGTGTCAAACTGCACAATCCCTGCAGCCCGTTGTCCCAGGCCGAGATATGTTCTTTTTATGGACCCTTCACTCTCATTCCACTCAACTAAAAACGACTCTCCTTCTTTGTTTGTACCACATGAAAACAACCTGTTGCATGTTATTCAAATTACTTAAGTTTAAAAGGATAAGATAACAGTCAATATTTAAGAATCTGAGAAAGGTGGATGAACCTTGTTCCATCACTGCTGTATGCCATTCTTGTGGAAGAATGGCCAGGCGCATCATAGTCAACTCTTGAACCCACATTGTCATACAACCAAGCTTTTATTTTTCCGTCAGCTGCTGTTGAGAAGACAAACTGTATAGGATCTAGAATGCATTAGTGAAAAAGTAAAATCTATACACACCACATTCAGTCAGGCGACAATAATATCCAAGGGTATTTGATGTGATGAAAGAAAAATGAATCATAGCAACCATATGAGATTGATTGTAAGTTACAACAACAACAAAAGGAAACAAAACTTGTTACCTGGATATTTTCCTTGTAGTGAGGACAAACAGAGAACACAGGAGCTTCATGACCCTCAAAAGTATACCGTTTTTCGCCGGTAACAGCATCCCAAACCTTTGGATAATTTTAGTTCATGTAAGTCATCCCCAACAATTAACGTGCCAATAGAATATAGATAGTCAGAAAGACAAACCTTAATGATTCTGTCATCGCCACAAGTGACAACAGATAGTTGTTTGTTAGGATATGAAAAGGCAAGATGGCTAACACTTCCTGTGTGAGCTTCAATCTGCAATCAGAGGAAAGAGAGAACCAAATTGTAAAGTTATGTTGAACATAACAGCTCGAACCAACCACCGTGACTGACATGAATGAAAGGAATAATTGGTAAAACGAACCTCCAGATGATTTCGTATGTCACTGCCCTGAAAGGAATAGATATGCACAAGGCTTTTTGAGTATGCCACGCCTGAAATATGAAAACAATGTGCAGGTTTCTCATGTTTAGAGACTGTTTCTATTCTGTGAATAAACCAATGCTCTTAGAGAAAATAAAATTGCTGGAGAAGAGTTGGCATTGTACCAAAGAGAGTTCCATCAGGACTCCACGCCACATGATTTACAGAAGCCGACGCATCAGCGTTCAAAGATGCCTGTCCACGAATTCAAGAGCATTTAAAAGCACTTCTTCCTAGACAGTATGGGAAAGTATCAAAATGGTGAGAGGCAAACCTGCAACTCTTTCGAACACGCATCAAGCTTCCAGACATCAAAACCCTTCTCCGTAATCCTTTGACGAGCGCCCAGGTCCCACAGGTAAACATCACCACCAATTGTACCAACTGACATGATAACATGTTTTTTCTCAACACCCTTAATCCATAAAATAAAATAAAAAGCAAGAAATGGCAATACATAATCTGCACGTTCATAGGACATACCCAATAGTACAATTTGCTGAATTGGATGGAAGTCAATGCTCATGACAGGTGAGCCATGAGCAAGAGTTGTAACAACTACCTTGGGCAAGTCATCAGGTGATAATGTATTATTATGCCCATGGGGATGGCCAGCGTATGTAACTGGCAGAATATTTACTGGAATATTACCCCCCTGAAAAAAAAAAAACCACCCTGAGAAAAGGAATGCTTGAAAAGCTATCTCTCATATACTTAACAGATAGATTAGTTATTGATGAGTACCTCCTCTGAGGTTCCATAAGGCCTTGACCTCTTGGAAACATGGTTTGAATCAGCAGTTTGATATTCCATTGGAGTAGGACCTGAAGGAGTCTGAGGACGCTTTAAGATAGCTCCTAAAACAATATTTCAAGTGAAATAAAATTGTTAAAATGAATCCAATGTGATAAAGGTGAAATACTAAGATAATATTAGCGCTGGCAGGTCCATTTCTGATTATTTTCCTCATGAATATAATAACACAAAGCATTCACAAATAAATAGACAACCTGCGTTGTTAGGAGAACCCAAGCCCATAGGACCTGAAGGTGCAGCAGAAGGATGAGGCACGACGGATTGGTTAGCCATCCATCCCGAAAGATTAGCTGGGAGTCCACCTGGTCCTCCTGGAGCAGGCTGAAACAGCTGTCCAAAACACGTGGCAACCAACATTTCAGCACAGGAAAAAAAAACCAATTCCTGGTAATGGCTAACATAAATCATTCGTCACTTACACCACCACCACCACCCATCAATGGATGAAACCCTGCAATCTTAGGAACACCACCACCACCACCACCGCCCATTAAATGATTTGTACCAGGGGACGGGGACGCAGCTCGAGCACCGTTCGGTTGGTTGCAGGTATGGTCCAGAAAGAGAGATCTGATGTCAGGGTTTGGCCTAGGGTTCTTACACAGCTGATGCTGCCAGTTTAAACTACAAAAAAAAAATTTCAGTAAATCCCAAGTTTAAGTTCATTCATACAAATGTGATTAAAACTAAAAGTCAAGCACACCTTTGGTTAATTAGTGTCCGCAGCCTCGAGCTTTTCAAGACAGGAAACTGAAGCTTGTCGCGGAAGAGCGGATTAGCCTCAATCAGCTTCTTTAACTCACCAAACATCACACCCCTTGCTGACTTTGTATCTCCATACTTAGAGAGCTGCTCATTGGCTCTGAAAGAAAAAAAAAATTAAACAATCTCAATAATACATATCTAAGCATCCATGGGGAAAACAATGTTAGTTATGGACAAACCTAAAGTCATCCAATGTCAAAAGCAAGGTGATTTCCTTGAAGAGATCTTCGTTAAAGCCTGCAAACACCTTGAGATCCTTGACTAAAATGTCAACAGCTTTGGCACGATCACGCCTGTGGAATAAAAAGCAGTGAGACACACACACACACACACACACACACACACACACAAACCACATTAAAATAACTCAAAAGAGGAGAGCTTACTTATCCAAAGCCTCGAGATACTTTTGCTTGCGGATCTCAAAGAAGATCTTCATGGAGTATCTGTTATCCTCAAGCTTTGAGAAGCCGGAGAGATACTTCTCCACTTCGTCCCACTCACCATTATTCACCAGCTCCTCAAAGTAACGCATGTTGAAGTAATAACCAGACTCCAATTCCAATCTATTAAACATTTAAATTTAAAATCATTAATTTAATTAATTTCTCAATTCCCAATTTGGATATTAAATCAAAAACCTGTGAACAGTGTCTTTGTATTTCTCTTCGTCGAGAAACTGGAGAATCAGGAACACAAGCTCCCTGCTGAGAGAAGTCATTACTGCAAAACCGAGATCAAAAAAAAAAACACATGCATTAAATGAGAGAGATCTGCAACAAACAACAGACAAAACCAAATCTTCCGACACACACACACACACAAAAAAAAAAAAAATTTAATTAATTAAAATTGAGCCGTACAACCTAAGGAAACAAACATAATAATAAATCCGAGAGGTGAAGAGGAGTTTACCTGTGGATAGATTATAGGTTTTCGTCGCAGATCGAAGAATCTGGGAACGCGAGAGAGAGAGAGAGAGGGTTTCGTTTTTTTTTTTTTTTTTTTTTCCTTTTGGCTAAGGATTTGCTTTTGAGCACTTGTGGGGTGACGATTTCGATTTAATATTTATAGAGGAGATGGGAAAGTAATTTTAATTTATAAAGTTGAAAGGAAAGAGAAGGAGGAAAAAAAAAAAAAAAAGGAGATTAGGGATTTTGAATCGTAGAAGAGACTCTCGAAACTGACAATGCGAGCATCAGTGGAAACAAACCTATAAGCAGGGTATGATAAGTTTTTCTACTTATATCGGTAGCAGGATATGATAAGAACAGGGGCGTATCACCTTAATTACATTGTAAAGGTCGCACGCCGACAAAATAAGACAAAAGTGGAAAAAGAATTGTGATGGGCCTAATGCCGGTGGTATATTTGTTGGGCTTTTTTTAAAAGCGAGATATATATTTAATGGCCTTTCTTCAATTATCAAAAAAAAAAAAAAATTAAAAATATCTATATTTAGTTAGCTTTTCTTCATGAAAATTTCGATCTTATAAAAAAAAAATTATATTTCACCAACTAGCCATATCATCTCCTCTCAATTCTCTTACTACAAATCTAACATTTTCTCTAATATAATTATTCGTCAAATTAACGTTCTGAAATAATTCCGAATAGACCTTGTCGAAATAAATGTTCAAAAAATCACTATACAATCATTTTAAGCTTCATAGAGAATTAGAAATTATGAAGATTAGATAAAACTTAAATGCTAATAAATTATTAATTTACTTTTAAATATTACACTAATATTAGATATTTTAGTTTTGGATTTAATTATTTTTTATAACTATAAAAATTAATTCTGAAAAAAATAAACAAAACAAATGTGTGGATTTACACTAAAATTATTGTTTTATTTAATATATTAACTTTAAGAAAATTGTTTTGACTATAGTCTATCTGCCAGTACTACTAGTATTTTTAGAACACTGGTAAAAGCAAACCGGACTGTGTTAAAAACAAACCCGACTAGAGTATTTGGGGCAGGCCCGATAAAGGCCCATAAAAGTTAAACGTCAAGACGAGCTAACTACAACCTTCTTCCTCCTCTGCTTCCCATTCGCGTGGCCTTGAAGGAACAAAGGCTAAGTCAGTGTCTACCTTGTCCGAGTTCTTCACGGAAATTTCATGTCCATGGTATTCAATCAGCTTCATTTTGATGATCTTCGTTTTCAATTTTGTAGGTTACTCGATCTCAAATGTTAGGGTTTTGGAATTAAAGACTTGATTTTTCTTGTTTTGGGTTCAAATTTTGGCTGTGAGTAATTGCAAAATGCTGACATTTCTTTCATATAGATTTAGCTAGGTGTGGTCGTTTGGAATTTGATTTTGATCTGCTCGTTCTTCTTCAAGATTATATAACATTGATGTGAATTACATTCATAGTTATAAAAACGGTTTAAATCGAGGTAAATTTAGTCTAAATTTTGTTAAATTAAGCAAGAATATTAGCACAAATCCACAAATTTGTCTAAAATTCTTTGTTTCGATAATTCATCCGAATAATTTTATAATTAAAGCCAAAAACAAAAGGTAAAATATATATAAAATAAATCAATTGCTTATACACCGAAGAATCCGGCTAGTG
This sequence comes from Brassica oleracea var. oleracea, assembly GCF_000695525.1. Classification (NCBI taxonomy): domain Eukaryota; kingdom Viridiplantae; phylum Streptophyta; class Magnoliopsida; order Brassicales; family Brassicaceae; genus Brassica; species Brassica oleracea. The sequence continues at coordinate 1,804,055 of NC_027749.1, read as the reverse complement.
GCTAGTCCTTTATAAACCCTCTATGTTGTATGCAACAGGCCCCTGTGAGGGTGATCCTTGGCTTGCAGAGAGCAGTATCAGTTTGGAAGGAAAGTAACAGACTGGCTCCATCTTTGAGATCATTCAGCACCACAACCACCACCACCGGAAAAGACTCATTTCGGTGGTCTCAAGGACGAAGACCGGATCTTCACCAACCTCTACGGTCTCCACGACCCTTTTCCTCAGAGGAGCCATGAAGAGAGGTGACTGGCACAGGACCAAAGACTTGGTGCTCAAAGGTACCGACTGGATCGTCGACGAGATGAAAAGGTCTGGTCTCCGTGGACGCGACGGTGCTGGTTTCCCTTCAGGTTTTGAATCTTGAGAAGGCCAGGAGAGAGGCCTATGCGGCTGGTCTGTTGGAGAAGAATGCTTGTGGCTTTGGTTATGACTTCAATGTTTATATCCACTTCGGCGCTGGTGCGTACATTGATATGTTTACAAGCATGAGAGCTGTGGGCAGTGTACACCTTGTAGGGAAGGGACGGGTTGGCTTTGGATGATCATGGAGAGGATGAAAGTTGGGAATGCGAAGCTGGAAGAGATTGATATGCTACAGGAGGTGACCAAACAGATCGAAGGGCACACGATCTGTGCGTTGGGGGATGCTGCTGCGTGGCCTGTGCAAGGTTTGATAAGACATTTTAGGCCGGAGCTTGAGAGAAGGATTAGGGAACGTGCTGAAAGGGAGTTGCTACAGGCTGCTGCTTAGAAGGCTTTGTTAAGACAGGTTTGCATCTCTAATTTCTTGTGTGCAAACTTAGTAGCAAGGATCTAGTTGATTTTGGTAGTTCATAGTCTTATGCTTATTTTTTTTGTGCAGGGAAGTTGCTATTATTCTCCATGGAAATAAAAAAATCTGAAGAACACTATTAGAGTTTTTGAAGGTAATGTATTCGTGTTAAAACGTTTAATGTAAAACTTGATTCAAGTTGTATCAGACAGAAAGAGCTCTCACTCTTGTTTCTTCATTGTTTGCTTGTTTACTTATGACTACTATATGAGAGCACATTTTGGGAACAATCAAACAAAACCGTCTTCATGTTTGAAATAAAGGAGTGCTCCTTTTTGAAAATTTAAATAGTTCATTGCATTCCAAATAAATAGATGCAATTGTGAATAAATATCTGTTAGGGCGTGAACAAATATCCATAGTTAATTTGTATAATTGTGATTAGACGTAATAGCTAGAATCTAAATCTAATGTGTAACTTTTGCATTTCAAACCAGTAGTTAACCACCACCTAGAAAATTCGAGAAAGGGAAAGAGATAATAAAATGGTAAGAGACCTGTGAATAGATGGGACAAGTAGGGAAGGGGACCGGTCTGATCGGATCTTTCTTTCTTGGGTGGATAAGACGTCAACATCTTCCCTATCTTCTTTGTCCACTTTTCAATTTCTTCCCTAATTTAACAAATCTCCAAAAGTTGGAAGAAAAAAAATTATATATGTCAAGTGAACTACATTCTTCACTTGATAAAATCTAATATTTAATTTACATTATGCCATATTAACTAGCAATCTTCCAGTATCAAAATAATTGATATAATCAGGTCAAAAGATAATTACTTGTATATTATAGAGATATCATTTGGTTAAGAAATTCCGTCTAGTGGTCCGATTAAGACCCATTAAAGATTTTACTGGTTGTGGCCCATGTAAAAACTAAAAGAACCCAAAATAATTTAAATTAATTAATGCAAACAGCATAAATAAATTTTAAAAGAGAGGTAAGTAAAAATTAATTAAAAGTACAAAAACAGCAGAGCAGAGCAGTGAAAACTGTAGCTATCAATGGTGTTATAGTTATCATCACTGTTCCTTTAACAATGGCGTTTTGACCTCTCTCTCCCTCCTTCTCTCTCTCTCAGTTTTTTCTCTCCTTTCAACTTGTCTCAATCCCTAATAATCTTCTCTTTCGTTTCAAAGTTTCAATCTTTTTATACTTCTTCGTCGTGTGAACTCCTCTCTCTCTCTCTCTCTTCGCTGCTCTGTTCTTAGTTCTCCAGTAGAGTAACGCAAAGATATAATCTTTTAGGGTTTATCGTCCTGATTTTTAGGGAATTTGATGCTGTAGATTTAGAGATTCCCTTTTCGATATAAACCCTCCGAGATTCTCTCTCGCTGATTAGAGTTCTCTGTTGATAATCTGAGTAGTTGCTGGTTTGTGGAAGCGCTAAAGGTCTCAACTTTGCAGAGATTCTGATTGGAATCTAAGATTTTAGAGAGGGATTAGGGTTTATTCAATCGAATTTTAGGTGGGTTTGATTGTAAAATGACTGCGTGGAGTAGGGAAGACGATATAGCCTTTGAGAGAGCTCTTGCTAGCTATACAGATGAGTCCGAGGACAAGTGGGAGAAGATTGCTGCTGATGTTCCTGGGAAAAGCGTTGAGCAGATTAAAGAACACTACGAGGTTTTAGTTGAGGATGTTAGTAGGATTGAATCAGGATGTGTGCCACTTCCTGCATATAATTCTCCTCGAGGAGGATCAGGTGGTGGTGGTGATGATGGAGGAAGTACTAAGAAAGGAGGAAACAGTCATGTGGGCGAGTCTAAAGCAAAGTCAGATCAAGAACGGCGAAAGGGTATTGCCTGGACCGAGGATGAGCACAGGTGTGAATGTGATCTTTGTTTATTTGAGGATGCTCATCTGTTTGCTGAAGTAATAGTCTGTGTTTTGCAGGTTGTTTCTTCTTGGTTTGGACAAGTATGGTAAAGGTGATTGGCGCAGCATTTCTCGCAACTTTGTGGTGACAAGAACACCGACACAAGTCGCTAGCCACGCTCAAAAGTACTTCATTCGTCTGAACTCGATGAACAAAGAGAGGAGACGAACGAGCATTCACGACATCACTAGTGTTGGTGACGCTGTTGTCTCAACTCCGCAAGGACCTATCACTGGTCAGAACAACAACAACAATGGTTCTGCTGGTGCTGTTGCTGGAGGAGGAAACAAATCAGCCAAGCAAGGTGTCTCACAACAACCACCACCGGGACCTCCTGTGTATGGAACGCCAAGCATAGGTCCTCAACCAGTAGTTGGAACACCTGTGAGCCTCCCAGCTCCACCTCACATGGCTTTTGCTGCTCCAGTCCCTGGCTCGGTGGTTCCTCAGATGCCGTACACCACAATGCCGCGGACACCAACTGCTCATAGGTAACGTCTGAGAAATACGTTTTAGGTGTAAGAAAGATGTGTAAAGGACTTGAGTGAATATTCAAGCTTTGTTCCTTTGAGTGAATTTTTTTTTTCTTTTACTTTAGTTTGTGGGGATTTTTCTAATAAGATATTAAGATCATGTGGTTTAGTTTCAGTCTCTAAAAAAACTTTTTTTTTTTGTACTTGGAACACAATAAAGCATATGTTGTGCCTAGATTTGAATCAAGATGCAAAGCTACTATATCTTTATATGGTTTTAACTTTTGGGAAACTCTGTTGTGTAATGTTTCGGTTTGGTTCAACCGGAGATTGTATTCCATACGCTGCAAAGTTAGATCATAAAGGTCTATACAAAAGGAAAAAAAGACATTGCAGAAATGTTACAGAGAGTGAACAGTCTTTCTCTTCCATTGATACTGTTGTGAAAATGTTACATTTACATGATCTTTGAGGTAGTAGGAAGAGAACAAGCTTTATGTTTAATCTGTTGAATCTATGGTCTGCCACTCGAGTTTGGAGATGTCAAAGGAAACAAAGTAAGCAACTCTGGCTCTGTAAACCCTGGTTTAGACCTTGGTGATGGATGTAAGTAAAAGCGTCTTTCTTTAATAGCTTTCTCCTCTTGGTCGATGTCTGCTTTATCCCCGTCTATCAAGGACAAGTCAGAGAACAATGAAGAAGGGGTGCCGCCGCCCACTGGACTTGGTTAAAGGTTGGTAATACCAGATTTAGATGATGGTGTTGTACCAATGGGTTTAAAGCTTAGAGGAGGTTTGACTATTTCAAGCTTTGGCCTCATACATTGCCTTCTCTCGTGGAGCTTAGAAGTTGGCTTCTTCTTTTTGTGTGGCGGGTTTTATCACTGTTGCTTCTGGTACTGCTGCTGCATTGTTGTTTTCTGGTGGACCTGTTAAGCGCTGCACGATTTCTCTAAAAGTGTTGGTGTCAGTTTGGACAAATGAAGTAACCGGCTTGCAGGTTGTAAAGTTTTGGCTTCCTTTGTTATTCATATGTTGTGACTAAACAGGCTTTGGTTTACACCTGTTTCCTTTTGGCCTCTGACCTGTGACAAAAGAAGAGGCAGTGGTGTACCCAAACCTTACCTTTTGACTTGTTGCTTGTTGTATACTGAGAAATCTATATCAAAGTTTGGTGCTGTTACTAATTGTAGGAATGAAAATGAATAGGGCCTTGTAATGTCTTAAACCTGTCTTGTTTTGTCATCTTTATGGTGGTCATATGATGAGAGAACTTGTTAATCTATGAATCCCTACAAGAATCACATGAAATGATTTTTAAAAAGGGACCAAAGACATACCTGAAGAGCAAGCCGAGGCAGCAAGTGAAGGCAAATCCAGTTTCTGAACCCAAATCAAGAGACTTGAAACAGAAGAAAACAACATAGAGAGAATAGGAATAACAGGAGAAGTATATGGAGGAAAGTGGAAAAGTCTTTTTCACCCCCTTTGGTCATAACCTTTTTTGGGTTTGTGTCACTCGTTAATTTGTTTGGTCAAACATAATGACACATTGTGAAGGAATGGAGAAAGGAAGTTAAAGAAGGAAGAAAATGCATGCAGTTTCCGAAAGACGTCACGTCACAGCAACCTCTCCCCAACTATCTAAAACCAAACAACGGTTTTTTTGTTTTAAATGGGATGTCTCTGTCTGAATGAATGTGTGATGAGATACTTAACTATATTCTGCAAAAGGAATCAGTTCCTAAGTTTAACCGTCATTGCAACTTAGTTCTCACCATCATTGACAACAAGATTCACTAATCACTATAGATATAGACAAGATTCTGCAGAATAAATGATTTGATAAAACAACAATCTGTTCATCTCAGCGGGTCTTAACTTTGAGATCACAACAATGCTACTACGGTTTTTCTTTTATTTGCAGTTTACTTAAACGGAGAAGCAAAACCTATTGCAATCTTAAGACAAATAAAGATCAATGAATCTAGTCTTCACTCTCTTCAGGTACTTCCATTAGCTAAACTCAGACGAAGAACATCGGTTAACAAAACTGCAGAGTCCAGACTCTGTCCTGTCATCCAAACCTTGAAGCCTTTGTAGAAGTACTCTGCGTCGTTCCAAGCTTTGAGTTCTGTGAGAGAGAAAGGTCCTTGTATATCACCCTGAGGATCTTTGTATAGCCAGCTTGCCTTCTCTCTATCGTATGGTGTACGCCTGTCCCTTTTCCTTTTCTTGTCAGATAGGCAAGCAGAGGATGGAGGAGAACTCAGAACCTGAACATGTTCAACTGTTGGGTCTAGAGTCTCTCCATCACCACAGTTCTCGTCTTCATCGCCATCGCTAAGCTCTATTATCTCTGATGGATTCGGTTGAGCTTGAGATCCGTTGTTGTGATTCGTTACTGGTGTGCTTGACTGAAGCTGAGACACTTCAGGCTCTTTAGTCTGCGTTTCTTCTTCTCCAGTGATGCCATTTGCTGGCTGCTCTACATCTACATGAAGAGATTCATCACCTGTAATTGAGAAGATGCAAATCTTTAGAAGATCCTTACATCAATTCCTCAACCAAAACCAGCATAGCCATGGCAAGATGCAACAGAGTGAAACAAGAACTCTACACGTTGTTATGACGCACCTGCAGAAGCAGTCCATGTTAGCAAGTCCACCGCATGAGACGTGATTCCCGGAGTTGTGATGGTGTTTGACATCAGAAAACCATTATAACACTGCTGATCGTCTCCACCAAAGAGGTTGCGGACTTCTGGGGTTTCTTGGATGCTTGATATTGGAGATTCGCTCAACCGTTGTTCGTTGTCACTCTTATGAGCCTCAGGGGACGCTTCAGGGTTTGGTACAAGTTCCTCTCCAATAACTTCCGGAAGTTCACGGAGTAGCCGGGACTGTTCTTCTGGAGTCTGAAGAAGCTCTCTTTTTTCCAGATACTCAGACAGCGTAACAACTCATGAAATCAAGAAAAATACAATTCACAAAGACGTTTCAGATCTCACTACCTAATGATATTTAGTCGAATAAAAGGATATTCTCTTCGCCATCCCTTCTCAGTGGCTTGAGCAATACGCTTTTGTAACGATGCCAATTCTCTTCCAAGCCACTAATAAGTTCAGTCACCACAAGAGTTGAGTCAGTCAAAAAAAAAAAAAAATAGAACCACAGGAGTCCTTTTCAGCTAGAAACACAGTTAAAACTTGATCAATGTCATCACTGAAGTCGTGCTAAAGAGCTGAGGTAAATAGGAGATGCATAGATGAAGTTAGCAAGCGTACGTGTTTTGTCTGATCTTCATGTAAACTTCGAGCCTTTTCTTCCATCTCCACCTAGCCAAAGGTTCAAATGAATTTTGATTAAAAAGCCACAAAAAACAAAGTCTTAAAACGCCCATAAGCAGAAAGGTGAGCTAGTTGTTGGAATAGGTGACAAATAAGTGCTTATCTTTAATCCACAGATAGAAAAATAAACTTACAATTGTGGGCTGCTTAAGAGAACCGTTCTTTATTCTCTGATGCAAATCTTCACATTCCTCCTGCAAAATATCAACATAAAAGCTATGAATGATGATCATAAACTAATAAGGCTAGATAACTAGAAAATAGAGACACAATGGCCACCTCTCAAAGCACACAGATACCTGATTTATCATCAAATGGAAGATTAAAATTTGAGAAATAAACAATATTTCTGAAGTAAATTACCTTGGAGAAATCATCATCAGATAGCATAGAGATAGAAACCTCTTTTACACAATTTGTAACCTGAAGAAGAAAACCATCAGTCCCAGGCTCCTTCTTCACGCCTAGATAACAGACAAAAAGTACAAAGAGAGCTCAGCTTTCTACTGCAGACCAGATATATAGACTTTCAGAAACATTACCTGTGACCTGAACAAGCTGATAAGGATTGTTCTGAAGGTAATCATTAGGGTCAGACCTAATCCTCACAAAACTCCCCAGCACTTTACCCTCAAAGGCGTACTGAGACTTCTTAACCAGCTCCTGAACCAAACTCTTCCTCAAATAGACCATCTTAACATTCTCACTCACCATCTTCGCAAAAACACCTCTAGGCTTCTTCTCAACAACCTTCCTTATCTTAACCACCTTCTCCGAACGACTCACGATCTGCGCCTCATCCTCATACAGATAATCAAAATCCGCATCATCCTGATTCTCCTCGTAATGCTTCTCCAGCAGATCATAGACCTTGATCCTCAGTATCGTCTTAGCCCCGAAAAGCGACATCAGCCTATGGTCGCACGCGACTTTCTTCTTGTTTGAGGAATCTATGAGACCGTTCTCAGCAATGTACCTTGAGATAGCCTCGCTAACCTCGAACCGTGAGATCTTGGTGGTTGTGTCTTTGCCGAGGGAGTGGAGAAACTCGATGAGCTGTCTTGAACCCCATCCTATGAACTCGAAACGCTTAGGTCTAGCTTTCCTTTTCCTCGAGCTAGTCAAGTGGCTGTTACCCTCCTCAACCCAAGTCATGTCTCCCATTTACACACCCTCTCTTCTACCAAAACTGTCTCTCACTCAAAACTACTCTATTCGACTAAAGTCTAAACCTTTACAAGGTGGGTGAAGCTGTAACTGAGTCTTGTTACCAGAAACTAAACAAAACTCGTGTCTTGCCGTAGAAATTTTTCTCTGGACAAGTGTAGGAAAATTCAAAATTGGAGAGATGGAGAGAGAGGGTAAGACCGCAACGAATGTAAGGTGAGGGACGGAGCGGATCGCCGGGAAAGCACAAAAATTGCGGCGGGGGAAAACGATCGGTGAGAGCTCAGATTCTCCGGCGGCGACTTTTTTTTTTTTACAGAGAATCGCCACGACGCAATCAATCCTCTCTCACTTTCTATTTGTGAAGCTAACAGAAAGTAGAAAGTAAAGAATATAAGAAACAAAAATATAAATATTTTATCTTTAACCAAATAAGCGACAAAATTATTTTAGAAATTAATTTTTTTTATAAATATGTGCCGGTGATTTCGAAATGCAAAACACACTCACTATAGTGGATATCTTAAATTACGTCTATTTATGAAAAATAGTAGTATATAAAAAATAATATAAAACTGTAAAAAGGATGAAAATAAGGAAAATACGAATATTAAAAAGAGAAAAGGAGCAAACCGATAAAGTAAATTTTGAGAAAGTGAGTGGTAACTTTTACTTTTCCACTATATACACAAGAAAATTATTTAGATAATTTTGTTTCAGCTGGCAGGCGATATACATTTTAATTTATAAACCAATGATGAGCTTGGAGGTGTTTAGTGGCTCCATATAATATCAGAAAAATATTTAGTGGCTCCATAATAATTAAGATTGAACTTGTTTCTATAGTTTTGAACAAATCAATATTTTAAAATTTTCAAACAAAAAGGCTTAATCTTCAGTAACTAAAGATTTCTTCATGCAACAGCAATATATTCCTCTGCATTCACTTTCTCTTGTGTTTTCTTCTGCTTCTTCAACTCCTTTGTCTTGCTCTGAAACCAAAACCATAGATCACCAACAACAACAAACAACCAACTCAGTGCCAATTCTCCTCAATGTAACCGTTTGAACAGAGCCACAAGATTTAAAGATTTCATTACCTTTAAGGATTGTGTTAACTCGGTTATATCTTTCTTGCCCTCTTCAGATTTGTTCGAGTTGTTGCTGTTCTGTGTAGGTTCCTGCAATTTCAAAGTACAATGAGTAGTGTTAGAAAACTTCTAGTAGAGAAAGAGAGAGAGACTCGGCTTTGATATTGTGACAACAAAAGGCAGAAGAGATGAGACCTCAGGTGGGAGGAACGAGGCATCTCTCATTCTTTTCTTCTCTGCACTCTTCTCAGACTGTTTCTCTTGCTTCTCCTGCCACTTCTTATCTGCCTTCTTTTGGTCATTCATGAAGTATTCTCCAGACTCCAATTGCTTATCAACCTGGAAAAATCATACAACAAGGTCAAAAGGATTTGCAGGAAAAAAAAAAGAATAATCAAAAGCTGAAACTAGAAGTAAGTTTTCTTGCCTTGCTAGGCGTCTGAGCAGGAGGAAATGGTGTATATGCCTTCTTCTCCTTGCTTTTGGGCTTGATTTGCTGAACATTCTTCCTGAGAAATCAAATTTTGAAATAGATAGATGAGTTACTTAGAAAGTCACCCGATTCAGTGGTCGTAAACAGAAAGAAAGAAGGCCCGTACTTCCTGAAAGTAGGAAGAAACCTAGCCCAGCTTTCAGTTGCAAGCGCTGGATCCTTTGCCAGTTCCTTTCTCATCATGAGATTCTGCATAACCAAGTGCGGAAGCATATAAACCATTTAGACATAGGCTCGAAACACAAAGAACCAACAGTAAAAGAGAAATATTTCATACTCACCTTAATCTGGTATACCGGATGAATCTCATTACGTAAGCACTCTTCCACAACTCTTCGGACTTGTTTTAGACCTTTAAAAGAACCCATTGCGGCTACAGTACTTCCCTGTTACATGCAGATCAACCCCAAAGAATCAAGAAGATATCAAAAACCAAAAGAGAATTTTACACGTGCCAAAAGAAGTGAGAAATTTGCAAAAGAAACACACACAATTACCTGTACTAGAATGTAACAGTCTAATAATATTTCCATCGCCTGCAAGAAACCAAAATCATTAAAAAGCCCCAAAGCAAAACGCAAACAAATGGTATTCGTCCTGTATTCAGGAGATTGCACTAAGTATACGATAGTATCACACTACTAGCATCTCTAAACATTAATCATAGGACTTAAAAACCAGATATAGACAACACACCTTCAAGGTAGAAGAATTAGGACCGAGAAGCCGCTGCCTTCTTTTCACAAATCTTGCCTGAAAAGATAGTCTATATTAAGAAACGTTGACAATGCACACCAGACCAGATGCTTATTGAAATTAAACATAATCACCACATTATCAAGAAGTACTCTATGCCTATACTAGAAGTAGTGGCCAGAGTAAAAAAGGTGGTACTGATTGTCCTTAGATACTTCAAATGTAAGCACAACAATAAGTGACAATCCAGCTTAGATATGACATTTAGGCTCTCGTAATAATCCCTGAGACTAAAGAATGACATTGTACCTTGTTCCGAACCAAGTTTCCAATCTTGATGATATCACATTGCACTTCATCTTCCAGAATCTTGATTGCCTGTATGAAGAAGCATATAACTAAAGTTAAAGACTTTCAATTAGCACTGTCAACGTTTCCCTAAACAGAGTCAAGTTACATCCTTTTCACCACCAAGATGAAGTGTGGCACAAGTAAAATACCTGAGGAGCAGGAACACTTCTCGAAAGAAGCTTAATCAAATCCCTAGCTTTAACAACGATATAAGGATCTCTCGTCTTCCTCGTCGTCGAAACAGTCATAGACCCTTCAACCTAACAATCCCAATCACCAGATTAAAAACCCTAAATTTACCCTAGAAAAATCCCCCAAAAAAAAAAAAACAAAAAAAAACGTTTAATTAAATTAATTCACCAGGTTGAGTTTGCAAGCGACGCCGTATTGCTTGAGAGCTGATTCGATCCTGGGCCAAGAGTCCTGGAGATACTTTTCTCTGTACTGAGGGAACAGCGTGGAGAATGTGCTGACTTCGAGCATGCCGGTGGGGTTCCACGCCGGATCGAACTTCTCGATTGTCCATCGGTCGATGTTCGGGTCGTCGTCCCACGGCTTCGGCTTGTCGTGTTTGCCTCTGTGCCTCGGTTTTTTGTCTAGATTCTGGTTCTCGTGATTAAGCTTCTCCTCCTCCGCCTCCGCCATTGAATTGGAACACTCTTAGAGACGGCGGCGAAGGTTTGGTTTATATTAGGGCTAGGGTTTATCTCCTCCTTAAATCCTTGGAGCCACAATGAATTAAATTGATCCGATGTTAAACCGGACAAAATTAAACCGGAATGGTTGAATCGAAACTGGTCGTTTGGGGAGATCTCGATCTGCTAGACGAAATAAGGGTTGGACGTTTGGGGTATCCATTCGGGGTTCTGTTCGGTTTATTTAGATTTAAGATTTTTGAGGTTAAATATTTTAGTACTATTCGGATATTTATAAATTCCGGTTCGATTTGAATCTTTGCAAATTCACTTCAGATTTAGTTCGAGTTCGGATAACTCGTATAAATTACTTTAAAAATTAAAATTCATATGTATTTTAATTTTTCAATATCTAAAAATAAAAATAATATATTACATATAAATTTGAATAATGTCTACCAAAATAACCAAACTTTTTTTTTGTCTAAATGTTAAGATTTATACCAACTTTCAGAATTTTACGATGTTGTAAAACAACAACTTATTACATAGAGAGAGAAAGAGAGAAGCCAAGAGAACATAGAGAAATAAAGACAGAGCAGGATTGCTATATGGGGAGATAAAGCAAAAATACAACTCAAGTAAAGTAGGCGACAGAGCAAAGACACACGGTAGAGACAAAAAGCCTCTTGAGTCGAAGATTCTCCTCTGAAGATATGGGCATTCCGCTCTCGCCAAAGGTTGTAGATGATGACTTGATTCAGAAGCTTCAAAACCGGATTTGTGCGGAAAGTTTGGGAATCCTGGAATTGTTGGTAAAGACCGACGACTTTTGGTAGAGAAGTTGGAGGAGACGCCATGTATCTTAGTTTGAGTTGCATATTTGGATATATAATCAATAAACATATAAGTATTTTTTGGTGTTTTGAGTTTGTTTAGCTATTTTGACATTTACTCCGATTAATTATATATATTTATATATTTTTGGATATTTATATATATTAAATATAAAAATAATTAATATATTGAAGCATATAAATCTATTTCAGATACATTCGGGTATCCGAAATACTTTGGCTCAGATCAGATTCGGTTCTGGTTCTTAAGATATCAAAATTTTGAATTCGTCCAAGTATTTTACCCATTTTAGTTCGGATTTGGTATTACTTTTTCGGACTTCGGCTGGTTTTTTTTTTTGCCAGCTCTAACAAATTAATCTGATAAACCGGACCAAATTAAACAGGACAAAATTAAACAGAACCAAAATAAACCGGAGTAGTTGAATCGAAACTGGTTATTGGCGGAGATCCCGAAGCTGCTAGATGAACTAGAGTCTCTACCTTCTTCTCCATTTCGCCCCCCACAGACAAAATCTCTGAAACAAAAATGATTCATCACTGCTCCATCACGAAACCCACATTCTCAGCCTCGATCTCGACCCACAAGCAACGCCGTTCCACCACCTTCTTCAATTTCGGCATCCGATGCGTATCCGGGGATGTATCATCGCCGTCGAATCGGACCAATGCGGCGTCCTTGTCGTCGTCGGAGGAGGATTCTTCCTTGAAGAAGAATCTGATGGAGTCTGAGGTGAGAAAGAGCGAGCCTTACCCAGGAGGGATGCCAAAGATGGGTCCTTTCACGGGGAGAGATCCGAACGTGAAGAAGCCTGAGTGGTTGAGACAGAAGGCGCCACAGGGGGAGAGGTTTCAGGAGGTGAAGGAGTCGTTGACTCGTCTCAAGCTCAACACTGTTTGTGAGGAAGCTCAGTGTCCTAATATAGGCGAGGTGTGTTGAAAAGGAAAAAAAAAGTTAGTTTTTTTTTATTGTTTAGGATTTTGAAAGTTATTAGCTTTTGGATGTGCAGTGTTGGAATGGAGGTGGGGATGGTATAGCAACTGCGACCATCATGGTTCTTGGTGATACTTGCACACGTGGCTGTAGGTTTTGTGCGGTTAAAACGAGTAGAAACCCTGCTCCTCCTGATCCAATGGAACCGGAGAACACTGCCAAGGCCATTACCAGTTGGGGGTAGGTGTATTTTATTTGATTACCAATCGAAGTAATGTGTTTATATTATCTTTTATCTTCTTTTGTGATATTCGGAGGAGCTTTATGAAATTGACGCATGGTAACAACTTCTCCCAGTTTTGAGGACACTAGAGTTAGGAATAACAATTCACAGAGCTGTATCTTTAATTGGATAGAGGAGGGGTGATAACTAGGGAACAGCGTCATTGCAGTCTCAATATTCATTTTTTGCATACAATGATTGGAAAGTTAGGTTACTGAAGCCTTATATGTCTTTGTGAATCAGTGTAGTATGATATGCTTTCTTGGCTTTTTCTTTGTTTGCAGTGTAGACTACATAGTTATTACCAGCGTAGACCGTGACGATCTGCCTGATGGTGGAAGTGGACATTTTGCACAGACTGTTAAAGCTATGAAGGTCAGTCTAATTTTTAATGCATTATAGGAAGAGAGAGAGAGCGTTGAGTCTCATGATCTCTTGAGAATAATGTTTTTGCCCATTTCTTGAATTCTTGTTTTCAAGAGTGTTTATGAGTGAAATTCTTGTTATCATCTCTGTAGAGACTTAAGCCGGATATAATGATAGAGTGTTTAACTTCTGATTTCCGCGGAGACCTGGAGGCTGTAGACACTCTTGTACACTCGGGACTGGACGTTTTTGCCCACAATATAGAGACTGTGAAAAGGCTCCAGCGACTTGTGAGGGATCCCAGGGCTGGGTGAGTGTTGTTTTCTCGTTCTTTTTCTATATGCTTTGCACAATTGGTTGTGACATGAATTGAGACTCTGCATCTCTGATTGTACTAAATGTCCTCTGAATGCAGATATGAGCAGAGCATGTCGGTGTTGAAACACGCAAAGATCAGCAAACCTGGAATGATCACAAAGACTTCCATAATGCTTGGTCTTGGAGAAACAGACGAAGAGTTGAAGGAAGCAATGGCTGACTTAAGAGCGATCGATGTTGACATCCTAACACTTGGTCAGTATCTACAGGTAAATTACTTAACTTAGCATTTCGTACATCATTCGCAAGAAGATCCCAAGAAACATCAGCTGACCTTTTCTTTGTTGTACAATGCAGCCAACTCCACTGCATTTGACAGTGAAAGAGTATGTGACGCCTGAGAAGTTTGAGTTCTGGAAAACGTACGGAGAATCAATCGGATTTCGCTATGTAGCAAGTGGACCACTGGTAAAAAACCTCACGAACAAGCTCTTACTGTGAATATCTCAAAGTCAAAATAGCTGAGAGCTCTCTCTGATTGATTGATTTGGATTTAAATATGATATACTTGTGCAGGTGAGATCTTCATACAGAGCAGGAGAGCTTTTCGTTAAGACAATGGTGAAAGAAAGCTACGCTAAATCCATGTCTTAGTTGGCTATTATAAAGTCGAGGCCCCCGATACTCAACACAAAAGCCTATGTAGTTGACTTCATTCAGATGACTCTTATGCTGCAAATCTTTGTTGTATTTTGAAGACACAAGCTGAATGAAAAGGAACAACTTCAGATGTTTGTCTTGTTTCACAGATAATCAACTATGGGACGAACCAAAATCGATTTTTGATTTCACTCTATAAATGGGTTTAGTAGTATGGCTGATTATTCTTCACAATCTCATGAGGCATGAGTGTGAGTGAATCTTTTAAGCAATTTGGTTCTTGTAATGATTCTGAGAGGTTCAGTTCGGTTAAGCTTCGGTTTACGATTCATAATATAGAGCAAACTGTTACATACGGTCTCGATTTCGATTTTGGATTAGTTTGGTTTAATATTTAACGGTTTTTTCAGTTATAAAGTTATGGTCCGGGTTCCACTCTCGCTTGTCGCGGTTCTCGGTTTAATTTTGATTGGATTAAGTCATGGTAAACCGGACTGGACCGGTTGGCGTGTGTGAAAATGGCAAAAACTTTATACTCTAACTTGAGCTACACTCAGAAACGCGAAAGCATCGAAGAAGGAAGCAGAAATGTACAAAACTCATCTCTTATCCCTCTCCTCCTCGTGCACACTTAATCTAAACCTTCCTTTCTCTCCCTTCCTCGTCTCTCAGAGACAACCATTGTCTCTCCACAAGCGCAATCTTCAGAGAGTTTGTTAACAGGTTATACAGGCGTGGTATGTTATGGGACGATAGGGCGATTTCAATACATCTAATTTGCAGGTTTGTTCATCATCCGCTCTGTTACTTCTCCTTATGTATTACTGGTCACGCTTTCGTCTTGATGATATATAGACTGTGATTGCAGCTAGCAAACTCATCAATGGAATATGATCCTCTCTACGACGCAGAGAAGGGCTTCAAAGTGATGCCTTCGTCCTTCCATGACATCAGCTACGTTGAATTTCAGGACAACTGGGGTCGTGTCTGGTAATAAACTCTTTTCAGACGCATCCGTTTTTGTGCAAACAATCTTTTTATAATCTGTGTGCTTAGTATAAAGTTTAACTGGCAGGGTTGATCTTGGTACTTCTGATATCTTCGCCCTTGATGTGCTTCTCAACTCTTTGACAGTTGTGAGTTCAGAGTAAGTAACACTTGAACTTGTTTATGTTTTATCCTCTTTGATTGTTTCCTTATGTTTGCAGATAGCTTTAATTATTGTTTTAATATGAAAATTTCAGGTACTTGGGTATTCAACAAGTAGTATTTGGTGGTAAACGAATGGGAGACTGGGAAGAGGGAATGACAGATCCTGATTTTGGTTATAAGTACTTCAAGATTTGATGACTCTTCTGAAAACAGTTTCCCGGTGAACCAGAGAGAGTTAGGACGCGAGTAAGGTGTCTCTGGAAAGATCTAGCTGCAAGGAATCTATATTTGTTGACGTTATCTTGTTTAGAGTTTCAGATCACTAGAACAGAGTGTCAACCCGCTAGTTTCAGAACCCACTTTCAACTTTAAGGCAAAGGTGAAGGTGTGATCTGTGGATTTTTATTATTATTAATCAAGTTGTATTCTTAAATGCTATCTAGGAATTTGGTATGTTTGATTGTTTGATGATTATTTGTGATGTTGATGACGATTAAATGTTAAAGTGATAAGTGATGAAGTTGTTAAGTAAATATTAAATGTGTAAAGTCGGACTGAGGACGAGGACATGGCGATTCCGTCAAAGCCCCTAAGTTGTCATGGTATTATTAATATTGGAAATGGTTATGAGATGAGAAATGTTAATGTGATTAATGAATGTGTATTGAAATAAATGATGTGTTATGTTTGTTAATTGCTTAATATGTTGGGTGATGAATGTTCTAGGACTAGTATTTTCGCATGCAAGTTGGTTAATAATGTTAGGAGTCATGTGGGCAGAAATGACCATCCTCACTGAATGACTGTGTGTTATTCACCCCTTTCCCTCTTTCCTTTTCAGTGTATGCAGATGTTTCTTGTTGTTCAAGTTTGGGCACAAGAGTATGATTTGGGGGACGGGCATTACAATTTAAGTATAATCAAGCTAACATGTTTGGAGGTAGAGGTATGGTTGTATTACTTCAACACATAGTTGTTCATGATGGCTTGGAGCATTTGAATCATTTACATGCAGACACAATATATATAATCCAACCTATGATGTCAAACAAATAACTAATGACATTGTTATTTAAAGCATAATAAATACGAATCTTTGCGTTTACAAGAAGATAAAAAGGTAAACACATAAAAGCAAAAGGGTCCGATAGAAACGAGTTTAAGGTTAAAATTCTAAAAGAAAACACACAGAATAAATTAAAGGGGTTACAACAATTAGGCAATGTAGATGTGAATTTTGAGGGCGAGGAGGAAGACGCAGACGAGGGAGAAGTAGAGAAGGGAATGGACCATAACGGAGACGGCACTTGTCTGAAAATTACCAAACTCAACGTATCTTTGTCGTCCAGGCAACTGAAACAGAAGTCCTGGCGTGAGCATCACGAAGAGTATCACCGTCACTAGTATCGGTCCCCAGTCCGACATTTTCTTCTTCTTTTTCTCTGTTGAATGTCGATGATGATTGCTTGAACGAATACGATATCGTAGAGAAATGAGAGAGCTGTTTTATAGTACAGAAGAGAAAGAGAGGAATGTGGCGAAGGTGGGTCGGAGAGTTCATTCATGAAGCTACAGTGGATTCTCTCCTTTTTTGTGAGGGGGTTTCTTGTGAATCAGGTTTCGATTTTTTGGGGGAATTGTAATGTTCTCTTTACCAAACTCACCTTGTAAAAAAAAACTAAGCAGCTAATGTAAAAAGGATGATATTTTGAAAGCATGCAAATTAAGACTACCGCAAAACCTAGTCTATTATAATACTTTTTTTTATAAATGTTTCACCAGTATTTAGATAAATCTATTTACTATAATCAATTTGATTACAACAATAGTATGATTTTTTTTTTGCTCATTTAGAACTTACACTCGTTATCGAATTTGAAACTGATCAGTAATCATACACAACGGGATACTAATATATATAGCATAGAGATAATCTAATTTATTTACTCCAAATCTCCAAGAGAAATATTATATTGTCTTGGGATATTTGATTCTCTTATTTGGCCATGATTTAGCTTACGCAACAATAACAATAAAGATGAAAATGTAGAATGGAACTCAAAACAAGAAGACAGGCTAGTTATTTGGACTTTTGTTATCACAGACTGATGAATCAATAAGATTGAAAACCCTTTGATGAAATTAAAATTTACAGGGAGAATAGAAAATGAGATTTTGATATGTACTAACAAAAAACATGATGTAATAGTTTGAAATAATCAATTTTAAACTGGTGGTCGGTAATAGTTTCCAATCAGATGTCGCGGAGAAGTATTTGAATATACATATAAACAACAAACAACAAAAAGACAAGTATTATTAGAAGAAAACAGAAACATGTGTGTTGAATTTCGACTTTGCTTGTTATTTCCTTATCTTATCAGCTACAAGTCCAAGAATTGTGAGCTTCCTTTTTTGTGCTAATAAATGGACTTTTCCGTCGTAACTTTTGAAATTTCTTATATCATAAAATTTCTAATAAGATTAGAAGAAAGACCTTAGGTGTTTTTGTGGACGTTAGATTTATTTGAAAAGTAATATTTAAAAGTGATGTAATTATTAACTTATGAGAAATGTATGAATTGTATTATTGATATAATAAGAGTTACATAGCTTTCTATAGTATAGAGCTATATGAATCAAAATAACTAATGAGAGGATCATATGACCATTAAGGAGAATAAATGATGAGAGTATCTCTGTCTTCTAAGTACATATCATCAATCATATGTTTGTAACAGCTGATGCTTTGGTTACCACTGGTCTCTCTAAGCTCGGTTACAACTATGTTAACATCGGTAATGACTCTCTGCACATTCATTGTATTAACTCTCAAGTTGTTTGATTAATCTTTAAAATCTTGGTTTGTTTCCTCAGATGATTGCTGGGCTGAACTTTCTCGTGATAAAAAGGTAGTATTTTTAAGCTCTTTGTCCTCTCTTGTTACTGAACTTTGTTAGATTTTATCTTTCTTCGACTCTGTGGTTCCAGGGAAAACTGGTGCCGAAGAAGTCAACATTCCCTTCTGGTATTAAAGCGCTTGCGGATTATGTTCACAGCAAGGGCCTTAAGCTTGGGATCTACTCTGATGCAGGGTACACTATTCTTGTTTAGTTGTTTTTGCTTCAGTAACATAGTTTCAGAGGTTTTAGGTCTCAACCAAAAATACGCATTGGACCAGGGCCGAAGTCTAATGAAACATTGGCCTTAGTCCCTAAAAATTAGTAGTTTTTTTATGTAAGTATAAACTTCTAAATTTTGAAAAACCAAAATTATAAAAATTCTTAAGAAATGTTTATAGCCGGCCTGGTCCTGCACTGGACTCATATATATATGGTTTACAGGTATTTGACATGCAGCAAAACCATGCCTGGCTCTCTAGGCTATGAGGAGAAAGATGCCAAAACATTTGCAGAATGGGTGCGTTTGTGTGTTTTCTGACATTTTCTTCATAAAGTGAAAAAAATGAGACAGTAAGTAGTAACAATGCCTTGGTTCTAACTTCAGGGAATAGATTACTTGAAGTATGACAACTGCAACACCGACGGTACGAGACCAACAGTCAGGTATCCAGTTATGACACGCGCTCTGATGAAATCTGGACGCCCCATCTTCCACTCCTTGTGTGAATGGTATGCATCATGTTCCCTTTCACAAAACAAACAATTGTGTCTATTAGATGTTTCTGTGGAAGACGTAAGACTTTTGAATTGGTTTCTTCTCAGGGGGGACATGCATCCAGCTCTGTGGGGAGCTCCACTAGGCAACAGTTGGAGAACTACTAATGACATCAATGACAGTTGGCTTAGGTAAAGAGGAATAAAAGAAAAAAAAAATGATGATGTGAAACTCCTGATATTTTACAAATGTGTTTGGACTTGTACAGTATGATATCAATTGCAGACATGAACGAAATCTACGCTGCGCATGCAAGGCCTGGTGGCTGGAACGGTAGTGTAATGAATGATCATGTGTTTTTTTTTTTACAGATTTTGTGAACGGTTATGATGAGTGGTTGGTGACTTTGTTGTTGGTTTGCAGATCCGGATATGCTTGAAGTTGGAAATGGAGGGATGACCAAAGACGAGTACATAGTCCATTTCAGCATATGGGCTATCTCTAAGGCTCCGCTTCTACTTGGCTGTGACATAAGAAACATGACCAAAGAGACTATGGAGATTGTGGCAAACAAGGAGGTCATTGCTATTAATCAAGGTACTTAAATTTCTGTTTCAGCCATCATTATGATGTTTGAGTATATATATAAGACAGAGAAATAAAATGTTTTATTGTCGTAGATCCACATGGTGTTCAGGCCAAGAAAGCTAGAATGGAAGGTGATATCCAGGTTTGGGCAGGACCATTGTCAGGTTACAGAGTAGCTTTGCTTCTGTTGAACCGTGGACCAAAACGATCTGACATTACTGCTTTTTGGGATGATATTGAGATCCCTCCAAATAGCATTGTTGAAGCTAGAGATCTTTGGGAGGTAATACACATACATACTTACATAAATTAAACACCATAACAAGAAAAATATCAAATGTTTTTGTGTTCTGATTAATGTGTTTTTGTTGTGACATGGGGAACAGCACAAGACATTGAAGCAAAAGTTTGTAGGGAACTTGACGGCAACGGTTGATTCTCACGCTTGCAAGTTGTATGTTCTCAAACCTGTTGCCTGATGTAATAACCAATTTGTTCTGTTAAAAACAACAACTGTTCATCTCAATAAAGTACTCCACGTTATGCTTAAATTTTGAAACGAATATATATCTGTATAATGATGAACTCTTTGCTTTTTTTGTTTGGCGTAAGACACAAGTCATATTAAGTGTGTGTTGGTCCACTTGTGGGGAGCGAGACTCTCAGTCATTTCAATGACTTGAGACTTTACCTTAAAGTATACTCTTTCTACCTGTGTGGCTTTATATATGTTGATTTATACATATGCTCTTATTAAATTAAATTATGTTTTAGTGATTTCAATTTATAAATCAAAAGAGACCAAGATCACTATTTATTTGTTTTTTTTGTTTGGCACTGGGATTATCTATTTGGGGTTTGACAACTTTTAACCTAAATAGGAACAGGTTGAAGTCTGGAAAAATATGTATAAGGATTTGTATATATGTCACATTCTGTTATATAAATATATAGGGTTTGACAAATCATTGATAAGATCAAATATCACATAAAGCACGCCCAGTTGTTCAAGTCCTACTGAAACAATGGCCACAGACAATGACATGTTGAACCATAGTTTGGGGCTCACAAGTGCAACATCACACACACTTCAAGTCGTCCTACTGGTGCAATGTTGACAAATTTGTAATATAATTCTATTATATCAACATGTGTGAATGCATAAGATTTAACGATATGAATATAATAATGTATTTGGTACAAAAAATATTCGATTGTGTCTACTAGAATCCAATGCGATCATGATAATGAAAAACCTAACCATTTTTATTGAAACGCGTGAAGGATTATGTTTCTGTGTTTTGGATTTAAAATGGCATTATCAGGTCACAACCTAAAGTGGATTCGCCTCTGAAAAATATGCACTCCGTATCTGATTAACAAATAATAAAACCAAAATTAAAAATGGTAAACGTAAACGACCCACTTGCTAATTGTCTGGAGACAAACTAGGACAGTCACAGTGTCCGTGTGTGTACATATATACACACAGATCTCTACATTTATTAGAGAACCATTGAAGAAAACTTTGATCAAGCAATGGTTCTTCTTGGTTTCTTCTTACGGATTATTACTTTCACTCTGTGTCTGACTCAGCTGGTTTATGGGTTTCAGAGTCGAATGTTGATGAGCAATGGACTTGCTCTCACTCCTCAAATGGGGTTTGATCCTCTTCACTTGTTTTTTTCATTTCCTTGACTCGCAAGTTACTTACTTACCTTTTATGATTTTACTTTCTTTATCAGATGGAATAGCTGGAATCATTTTCAGTGTAACATCAATGAAACTCTCATCAAACAAACCGGTGATTACTCTTTCTATTACTTAACGAATAAATCTGATACAAGATTGATTGATTTTTTAAAATAATAGTAATCTGAGTTTCTCTGCAGCTGATGCAATGGTTTCAAGTGGTCTCTCTGCAAGAGGTTACAAGTATATCAACATAGGTAAAATAAATAAGACCATTTTTAGTGTTTCTTACTCTCTTTTTTTTCTCATCTCTCTGTTTCCTTATTATTGTCTACTGTTTTTTTTCTCTGTGTTTATAGATGATTGTTGGGGTGAACTTAAGAGAGATTCTCAGGTTAAAGAAGAATGATTCTGTTTGTTTTTTTACTGAGATGTGTAATGAAAATTCAAGAACTAAACTGTGATGTGTTTTTTGATGTATTTGACAGGGAAACTTGGTAGCCAAAGCATCAACGTTTCCTTCAGGAATGAAAGCTTTATCAGATTATGTTCATAGCAAAGGGCTTAAGCTTGGGATCTACTCTGATGCTGGGTATATATATTTATATACACACACAAGAGAATGTTACATAGTTGATAGTTTCTTTGTTTATCTTATTTTTTCTGGATTTCTAGGACTTTTACCTGCAGCCAAACCATGCCAGGATCACTCGGACATGAGGAACAAGATGCCAAAACATTTGCCTCATGGGTATGTATGTATTTATGTGTGTGAGTGTTTTATTTGAGCTCAAGTCCTAAAACTTGAAGGTCTTTTTATTATGGTGCCACAGGGGATTGATTACTTGAAGTATGATAACTGCTTTAACACAGGGACAAGTCCAAAAGAAAGATACCCAAAGATGAGCAAAGCTCTATTAAATTCAGGAAGATCTATTTTCTTTTCTTTGTGTGAATGGTAAGAATCAAAACATAATTTTTTTTTAAGACAACTTTGGTCTGATGATGATGAAACTGAGTTGCAAGTGCAGGGGACAAGATGATCCAGCAACTTGGGCAGGAGATATTGGTAACAGTTGGAGAACAACAGGAGATATCCAAGATAATTGGAAGAGGTTTCTCTTCTTTCATAGCTTTTTTTTTCTGCAATCTTAATGGAACAAATGAAGATGAATCTTTTAATGTGTGTGTGTGTGTGGTTATTAGCATGACAACAATAGCAGATCAGAATGATCGATGGGCGTCTTACGCAAGACCAGGATCATGGAACGGTAAATACTCTTTGTTTAACCAACAGTTGTGACTTGTGAGTGGCTTTACTGAGAAAGTAATATAACAGATCCGGACATGCTCGAAGTGGGAAACGGAGGCATGACTAGAGAAGAGTACCGATCACATTTCAGCATATGGGCATTGGCAAAAGTATGATGAAATGTTGTTTACATTGAATCTACAAACATACTTAAACAAACGTTGAATTGTGCTCTCTCTCTTGCAGGCTCCTCTGCTGATTGGGTGCGATCTAAGATCTATGGACAAAGTCAACTTTGAGTTGCTTAGCAACAAAGAAGTTATTGCTGTTAACCAAGGTAACTAATATCAAATTAAAACACTTTCAGAGTTTGCTCATGTAGAATCCAAAATTGGTACTAAGAGCTTTAGGTGTTTATGTTCAGACAAACTTGGGATCCAAGGAAAGAAAGTCAAGAAAGATGGTGATCTTGAGGTATTATACTTATGCACATACCAAAGACGAACCATATGAACACGTAAACATAACATGCATGGTGCAATGCAGGTATGGGCAGGTCCGTTAAGCAAGAAACGAGTAGCAGTCATCCTATGGAACAGAGGACTATTACCTGCAAACATCACAGCTCGATGGGAAGACATTGGCCTCCGTCCATCAGCTATTGTTAATGCTCGTGACTTATGGGCGGTAAGTTAAGATATATACAAACCATGGAATCTCATTATGCATTACTATTTACTCATAATCATGAAAATTTTGATGAATGCAGCATTCAACACACTCAGGCGTCAAAAAACAACTATCTGCTCTAGTGGAGCCTCATGCCTGCAAAATGTATACTCTCACCAGACGCAAAACTTAAGATCTATAGCCAAATACTTTTGAAGCCTGAAGATTTTACCAATTTTCTCTTAGTCAATCTATGCTGGATATGATCATAAATGATCATTTCAAATAACATTATAATACTAAGAATAAATTTGAGTTATGTCAACTCTTTCTCAAAAAACCGAAGAATCAAGATGTTCCCAAAGTTTTCTTTCATCTATATGTTCCATGATATAACAAGATACCTCAACCAGGCTTATTATTCAACCGCCAACATCACTGACATCACCAGGGCGTCTGGAAGTGGCAGGTCATCAATTAGATTTCTCAGCCATAAAAAAAGTCGAAATCTCTGTGCCTGAACATGAGTCTTCGCAACCAGGACGCAGCAGATTCTTGATGCATGTTGATGTTCTGTTGATCTGAGGTCCCTGGCATGGTCCAAGCTTTGCATGAGAGCTTGGAAGTCACTACACCAAAAGCAGGAAGCATAACTTTTCCATCTTGAGGAAGTGTTTCTAAGAATCACACTGAAAAACATCATCAATACATCTAAAGCTAACATACACTTGTTTTATTTTGTCTTTTTAAGTTTGAGAGAGCAAGCACAAAGTTACATAGTACATACAGACTTGCAGTAAATAAAAAATAAAGAAGACAAGGACCACTTCACAATAATTTAGACACATTCACATTATTGTCTTTTCATATCTTCAACTTCAATTCTCTCATTCATACCAGTCACGAGAAGCATTTAAAATTACAGTCCTTTGATCCATGAGAGATCAATATAGTTTGTGTGGGCTCACCATAAAAGAATTCACGCACAAAACGTACAAATAGCTTTTATTTTGCTGTTCTTTATGGCGTTTTTGAGTAACAACAATTAATCAAATCGATTTCACTGTCACCTCTCAAAACAAATAATCTTAAACACTAATCAAACAAGCAATAACTTAAAACTAAAACTTGAACACAAAAAAAAAAAAACTCAAACTAAAGTAGTCTCTGACCACTTTTGATGACATTAAACATGTTTTCTATACAATACCCAATCATCCCTAATCAAATAACACAAAAAGATTAATAAAACCTTTCTTTCAACGTGAGTCATCCTCTTCCCTCCGACCTGACCCGGGACTCCCACCCGACAAAGAAGCCAGCAGATTGAGATGATGACCTGGCAGATAGTTCCCAACTCTAGCTGCTGAAGCCTCACCCATCGCAGCTACAGCTTGCTGCTGCTGGCGGACAAAGAGTGTAGCTGCTTGCTGCTGCTGCGTAAACAACATCTCCGGCGTAGCTCCGGCGGCAAAGCTCCACACTTGTCCGAAATCCTGCCTCGCCGGAACCGCCCAGAACCCACCACCACCACCACTCATTGTGTGTCCAACCGTTAATTCCCCTCCTCCTCCGGGGCCGCCTGATTCTCCCTCCTCCTCCGCTCTCACGACGCGTTTTCCGAGAGCGAAGGGGGAGGAAGAAACGGAGAGAGAGGCGGTGGAGAAACTCGCGGGAGTCGTGCCTGTTCCCGTGGCGGCTATGATGGAAGGCTCTGCTTGGCGGAGGAGCCACTCGATGGTTTGGCCGTCGGATTTGTGGCCGAGCTCTCTGGTCAGCTGGAAGACTCGAGCGGCGCATATGATCGGCATGCGGATTCTCCTCCCTCTCCCGTCGACTTTGCTGTGTCGGTCCTTGGTCGGCGGTTTCTTGACGGCGTTAAGAGGTCCTTTGTTGATTATGACGCCGTTAGTCATTGCTCCGTCGTTGTTCTCCATGGAGAGTCGGTGGGGGATATGGCTCTCTCTATCTCACTCTCTCTCTCGAGAAGAAGAAGATTAAAGAGGGAAAATGATTTAGAGAGTAGCAGGAAGCTCTGGTGGAGACAGGAAGGAAGGCACATGGAGTGTGGGTCCTACACAGCTCATTACCGCGAGTGTTTTTTCTTCTTCTTTGCCGAGTGTTTTTGTCTGAAAACGTTTGTGCTCACGCGCTGACTCTGGTGTTGACTGTGACCAGGGTTCTGTCAGGGGAATTTAATTTTTTAGGTTTCGAATTTATGATTTTTTGGTATTTAGTTAGTATATTAATTTTCACATATTAAAAACTTTATGGTCAATTGTCTTCTTTTGTGTGTTCTAAAATAAATGGCTCCAGTAATAATGCGACAATTACGCACTTTTCTGAGTGAGTTAAACACTCCGATCCTGCGAACCCCACATATGATAAGCGTTCGTGTGTGTGCAATTTGATTAATCATAATCATAATTCGTATTACCACATTACGGAATATCAAGATTAATCATTCCTTTTTGGAGCGTAACTAAAAAAAATGTAGTTGTATCCACCTGGCAGTAGTGCTGGGTTCGCGGGTCAACCCGCCCCGACCCGCCCCGCCCCGAATCATTTTTTCGATTCAAAAACTTGACCCGCATAATCCGCAAACAAAAACTTTTATATCCGCCCCCGCCCCGCCAAAACCCGCGGGTAATGTTAATTATATTAAAAATAGTTATTTTAATTAAAAATGATTATTTTCTAATTATATAATAATTATTTTATTTAAAAATAATTATTTTTTATTTATATAATAGTTATTTTTAAAAAATACTATTAAAAAAATATATTTATAATTAAAATTATACAAATATTTATTGTTTTTTACATATTTTACGAAAAATGTTTTTTTTTTTCAAATTTTTTTTATTTTTTTTAATTTGCGGGTTGGCGGGTACCTGCGATTCAAATTCGGCTGACCCGCACCCGCCCCGCTCAAAATAATCTCGACCCGCACCCGCACCCGCGATTTAAAAATTTCAAATGGTTCGCCCCGCACCCGTCCCGCGACGGGTCAAACGGGGCGGGGCCCGCGGGCAATGATTAAAATTTCCAGCTCTAACTAGAGGTCCACCAGGCAAGTCCGGGTCGTGTATCGTGTCTCTCGTAGTCACGTGGATTTTTTATTCACTTTTTTACCACGCGCGTGGGAAAATTTCAAATGGTTCGACCCGCATCCGCCCCGCGGCGGATCAAACAGGGCGGGGCCCGCGGGTAATGATTAAAATTTCTGGCTCTACCTGGCAGATACGTTCGATTGTGATATGTCGTTGCGTCGAGATTTTTTAAAAAAAAATATTTCGTGACAATAATTTCTCTACTTTCTTTATGATTTATAGACCGAAGATTTTTTTTCTACCATTCACATTATACTATATTATCGTGCTGGTATTTGTTATGATCATGAAGCTCTTTCACCGGAAAAGTTGTTATGATTAGATGTCGTGCTAACATGCCCATACAAGACTAATATATTTGAGATTTTTGTAAATGAACATCTATACTATGTGTTAAATGATTAGTTATGGATTAGCTGGATAATTGCTTAGTAGAATTGGTAAATTTAAAACACTGTATGCTAATGATCACCCAATTTCCAAAAATTAACACTATTTAAACTTATCTAGTAGGGTGTACGAATCATTTGACAATTGTCAAACGTGGTAAACAGCTGGAGCCCGTTCTCACTTTTTTCTTGTGGACCAAAATACAAGAAAGCGACACTTTTGCCAAAAGAGAATCAACTCGTGTTTCATACAACGATTCTTTTTATTTGTTATTATAGCTTTCACTTGGAGATGACTTCTTAGATTTTTTTACTTTACGCAGCCAATCAGAACGACCCACGTCATCTCATGTTTATCTTCTGCCTTTGCTGAAAATAAGACGATCATCGATAAAACTCACTTTCCCCCGTTACAGTAACATTGGATTAAACTTTTGGTTTATCATCATTTTATGACCAATTCCTAGATTGTTTACAAGAAACTCATGAAGTAACTAAGGCTCGCTTGGGATGACGTTGAAGAAATGGTAGATCTCTTCGCTGTCAAAGACTCCGATCTCTGTCGAGCAAGTTGAGCAAACGACCGAGTTCACTCTTCCGCTGTCTGCAGAATCAGTTTCTTTCTCCTCGGAATCTCTACTTCGTTTCCCAACCTTTGACGGAACCGTGCTGTGTTGCAAAGCTTTATCTTTATCAACTTTGCAGTTGACCACAAAGACTGCCCTGTACTGTGTCACATACTGCTCGTGCCTGCAAAAAGAATCCAAATGTTCGATTAGGAAAGTTCTACTGAACTGCATACAGTTCCTACGTCCACAAGTCAGCTTCACAAAGAAAAATGGAAGGTGACCAAGTTACAAACAAGCTGGTTAAGAGCATGTTCTTCATTGTATCTTCCATTTGCTATGCTAAGAGAGTTGTGTGATAAGTCCTTGTAACTAGTCAAAGTAGTGGATTGTAGCTGAATCTATAGTTAGGAACAACTGTTTGAATTGGTTAGCTAGAGTTTGTCAATGATTCGAGATCTTCTAATTTTAATCAAAAGTCTTGTATCGGTTTGAATCCTATCAAAGACAGCCATGATGTTAAGTATCTAGAGCCTGTAACATGTAGTCAAGAATCTCCAAAAACAATTCAACATTCCAGGATCTAGCAAAGTCACTTATCAGCCTTATGCTCCAGGAAGCAAAAAACACATGGATAGGGGGGATTGAACAAGTTAACCTTAAAGCCTAAACCAAAGATTCATCAAAAATGTTGAATAACCTTTGACACTCTAAGCAGACGGTGGTGAAACAGGCGGGGCAGCTCAGCACAGCATCGGAAGCACGTCCATCTCTCTTCTTAGCCATCCACAGCTCATCTTTATCGTCGAGATCCGAGTCATAGAACTCTGCTTTGATGGAGTAATCAATCTCATCGTCGTCCGAAACTGTCACAACGGAAAGATACACAAGAAGCTCTCATCAAATCAATGTACATAAACTATATTCTTTTGATTCCATAAACTCTCACTAATCAAGAACACAACTCTCACTAATCTAACAGGCGAATTGAGGTTATTGTTTTACCCGTTTTCTGTGAGTTGGTGGGAGAATCCATGGGGATTAGGGTTTGATCTTCACTGGTTGCTCAGCTTCAAGCTCCGGCAAATCGAGAAGTCGCCGACGAAGGAGATGAACGATGAACTTGAAGTTTGAGCAAAGGGTCTTCTAAGCAAAGTACGCTTACTTAGGCCCAATAGACTAGTGGGCCTCCTGAATTAAGAGACTAGTGGTGGGTCAAGAGAAATAGAGAAATACCCAAGACATGAGTTTTTCTCATTGGTTTATATATCTCGATTGATTCAGAAATCCTTACGGTATTTATAAATCCAATTAAAATATACAAATTTTCAAATTTTCTTGGATTAATATTTAAAAATCCAGAGATTTTTCCTCGGATTTGAACTTTTGTATTTTTAACAAAGAAATCCATTCAAATCCATTCAAATACATTATGAAATCAAATCTATTAGTAAATCCGTATGATTGAATAACACTTGATTTAAATTAGAATTTATGAATTATTAAACGAATAACACATGATTACAATATATATTTTAAAATCATATAACCAATAACACTATATTTAGTTTGGATTTTCAAATCCACCAAAACACACCAACCAATAACCCTCACCCAGAATGACCAAAATGTTTCATTAAAAAAAAAATATACACTTATATCATTAGGGTTAACTAATCCAAACTTTAGAGTTTAGAGTTTAGGGGGTGAGGATTTAAGATTAAGTATTAAAATTTTATAAAATAAAAAAATAAATATTAAAAATTTGAAAATAAAAATTTGAAAAATAGTTTCAAAAAGTATTTTCGAATTACACAAAGATTTTTTTTTAAAAAAAATTCAAAAAAAGAAATTTATAAAAAAAATTCATTTTTTAACAAAGAAATCAATGCAAATTCATTCAAATACATTATGAAATCAAATCTATTACTAAATCTGTATGATTGAATAACACTTGATTTAAATTAGAATTTATGAATCATTAAACGAATAACACATGATTACAATATATATTTTAAAATCATATAACCAATAACACTATATTTAGTTTGGATTTTCAAATCCACCAAAACACACCAACCAATAACCCTCACCCAGAATGACCAAAATGTTTCATTAAAAAAAAATATACACTTATATCATTAGGGTTAACTAATCCAAACTTTAGAGTTTAGAGTTTAGGGGGTGAGGATTTAAGATTAAGTATTAAAATTTTATAAAATAAAAAAATAAATATTAAAAATTTGAAAATAAAAATTTGAAAAATAGTTTCAAAAAGTATTTTCGAATTACAAAAAGATTTTTTTTAAAAAAAAAATCAAAAAAAGAAATTTATAAAAAAAATCGAATTTGAAAACATATAATCTAAAACTATAAATAAAACATATAATTTATAAAGAAAATTTTATTTTTTATTTGTATTTATATATATAGAGTATTAAGGTCTTTTTATCTATTAAATAAAATATTTTGGTCATTTTCTTTCTTATGATCTATTTTGTGACAAAAACTTAAAAAATTGTCTATTTATGAGAATTGCCCAAAGAAATAAAAAATATATGTTTTCCTCTTTTTTTTTTGCAGGAAGAATATATATGTTTGGATCATAACCATTAACAATATCTAACTCAGACTTTTATTTATTACATTCTATAACTGAAAGTCAGAGTGTTTTGACTTTCACAAAAAGGGTTGACATGTTACAATATAGTCAGCATACAAATTTGTTCAAAAAAAAAAGTCAGCATACAAAATAAGTAGAAATAGAATAAAGCCTTTAAGTTATTGACTTTTGATTTGACTAAAACTTTGGTTTCATCAACACATCAGAAAAATATAGAATCCATCTAGTATAAATACGAGTGAAATACATCATTTTTTTAATCAACACAAAACAAGGCTTAAACGCTTATTACAAAACTAAAAAAAAAAGATTAATAATGACCAGTGTGAAAGCTTTTTCTTTTGCTTTGCTTCTTGTTCTCCTTTTCTCCGTTGGTACGTAGTGTTTAGTGTTTACACTCTCAAAAAAATATGTATTTCTATAATAATTGTTAGTTTCTTACAACTTTTATCCACTTTATAAATATATATACATGTATAAGCGTGATTGAGTTTTTAATTTTGTGTGATTGGCAGATGTTGAAGGATATGTGTTAGAAAGTAAATCCTTGTGTTGCACTACCCACCCAGAATTTGGGAGGTGCATCCCAAACCTTGACACAGGAAGATGCAACAGCTGGTGTCTTAAGGGATGTGACAGTAAAAAAGGTGGTTTCTGCAAACGTGTTGGCGGAGGACAATGCCATTGTTATTGTTAAGAATCTCACAAAACTATGTAAAACATGCATGAACATTTAATTATTTCGTTTATGTTGCCGTATTACCTACTTTTGTATGATTTATGAAATTATGATATTCGTACGAAAGGGATAAAAAGATCTTCAACTATAATATGCTTTTTAGCGCTTGGGGCAATGACGCAGCTAATGAGGTACTAACCGAGGCGCGTCTATTGCTGGTCGAAAACTATTTCCAAACCCCTTTCTGGGCCTAAGCTTGTTTTGAGCCTTCGAGAATTTCTGGAAGGTCTCCCTTCGGAGTAAAGCCCTAAAAAAAAAAGAAAAACCCCCAAATCTTCAAAATTAGTCAAAAAAGCTATAATATGCTTTCATCCCGTCAATATAAATTTTTCTTTTTTTTTTGTAACACTCCCGTCAATATAAATATATATACATATATATGATAGAACGGAAGATTGGAAAAAAATACAACTAAAAATACTGTAATGCAAAAGGATTTTAGTCACAAACTACATTTTCTATATGTATCTCTTAATGCATAGTTTGGTTAATTTCACACCAAAAATTTGGAGTTTAAATTTTATAAAACTATAATTTATTACCAATTAAGAAGATTAAAGAAAAAACTTACATAGGATCTACAAGTAAACTATCTCACATAAGTATAAATTTTGATTCAATTTGATGTAATTAAATAGAACTGTAAAATATAAGTTAAAAAAATAATAGAACTGTAAAATATGAATTATAATAATATATGTAAATCTGCGTTGTAAATTAATAATACGATAATTTTAAAAATTGGTGATAGAAATTAAATGAATGATAACTGTAGAGATAAAATGCTTCATGGATCATCTACAACAAATTATTTTTCTCTCTTTTTTTTTGTTTTTGCGGGAAGAAGAATAATATGTTTGGACAATAACAGTTAACAATATCTATTTCAGATTTGCATCTGTTATATTCCATAACTGAAAGTCGCAGTCTTTTGACTTTCACAAAACGGGTTGACATGGTAGAGCATCATCCTCCCAAGCTCCTTAGAGAGTTTTTTTGATAAAATGTGGATTCCACTGACGCATGAATCCCATAAAAATTTTAAAAACTACTTCCAGAAATCACCAAATAAAGATCGGTTATTGGGGGGGGGTTTTGGCACTATTTGCGAATCCCACCGACACGTGACAGTCCGCGATTGGTTTTTTTTTTTTTAAGAAAAAAAAAAAAAAAAATCCTAAGTCATGGTCTTACAATATAGTCATACAAATATATGTAGAAATAGAATAAATCTTTTGTGTTATTGACTTTTGATTTGACTGAAACGTTGGTTTCATCAACAAATCAGAAAAATGTAGAATCCATCTAGTATAAATACGAGTGAAATACATCACTTTTTATCAATACGAAACGAGGCTTAAACACTATTACAAATCTAAAAATAAAGATTAACTATGGCCAGTGTGAAAGTTTTTTCTTTTGCTTTGCTTCTTGTCCTCCTTTTCTCCGTTGGTACGTCGTGTTTACACTCTGAAAAAAAATATGTATTTCTATAATAATTGTTAGTTTCTTACAACTTTTATCCACTTTATAAATATATATATATATATATATATATAAGCGTGATTGAGTTTTTAATTTTGTGTGATTGGCAGATGTTGAAGGATATGTGTTAGAAAGTACATCCTTGTGTTGCAATACCCACCCAGAATTTGGGAGGTGCATCCCAAACCTTGACACAAGGAGATGCAACAGCTGGTGTCTTAAAGGATGCGACAACAAAAAAGGTGGTTTCTGCAAACGTGTTGGCGGAGGACAATGCCATTGTTATTGTTAAGAATCACAAAACCATGTAAAACTTGCATGAACATTTAATTATTTCGTTTATGTTGCAGTATTACCTAGCTACTTTTGTATGATTTATGAACTTATGATATTTGTACGAAAGAGATAAAAAGATCTTCAACTATGATATGCTTTCATCCCGCCAATATAAATATAAATATATATATATATATATATATATATATATATATATATAATACAACGGATCCTGGAAAAGTTGAAATAGAACTAAAATCACTGAAATGCAAAAGGATTTTAAAACTACACTTTATATGTGTCTCCTAATGCATAGTTTGGTTAGTTTTTATTTACACCAAAAATTGGAGTTCAAATTTTATAAAACTACAATTTATTACTTATTAGGTAGATTAATAAAAACTTACATAAGATCTACTATCACATACAAATTTTGATTCAGTTTGATGCAAATATAACAATAAAATATGAATTATCATAATATATAATATATGTAAAACTGTGTTGTAAATTATTAATATAATCATTTTTTTAATTGGTGATAAAATAATAAAATGACAATTCTCTCAAATAGTTATTTTTAAGTTTTTATCATAAAAATAGTTCTAAAAAACTGACTAAAATAGCCTTTTTATTTTGAAATTTTTAATATTTATTTTTTATTTTTTAAAATTTGAAATTTTATCCCCAAAAACTCACCTTTTAACTCTAAACCCAAAGTTTAGATTAGTTAACTCTAGAATAAAAATACATTTTTACCCTTTAATAAAATTTATTTTAGTCATTTTATACATTGAAAGTTATTTTTGTGACAAAAACTTAAAAGACTATCTTTGGGAAATGTCTCTAGTAAAAAAACCGTAAGATAAAAATGCATATACAAATTATACATAGATCATGTACAGCAAAATTATTTAGGTTGACTTTTTGTCAACTTAAAATCACGTTTGTAAAAATCGCGTTTGCCAAAAACGCGACCATCAGGTGCCAAAGATGGTTTTAGAAAGAAAAAAACAAAACCAGAGTCTTTGGGTCTAAACGTTTTCTTCTCTAATGGCCTTCTCTAGAATCGCTCTTCTTCACCCGCGATGTCTCCAGACACCAACTTCACAGACCATTCACCACGAAGCAGCTAGTAGACAACTCAAGCTTCCTCCCTCCCAATCAATCTAACCTTTCCCAAACCTTAACACCAAAGTAGTCGAAACCGTCTTGAACGGGCTCAAAAGATGGGCCTCGGCCCATCTCTTCTTAAATTGGGCCTCTTAACAGAAAGGGTATAGTAACGACATGTACGCTTACAATGCAGTTGCTTGTATCCTATCACGTGCTCGACGAAATGCCTCACTGAAAGCTTTAGTCGGAGATGTTCTGAACTCTCGCTGCTCGATGTCTCCTGGTGGGTTAGGTTTTTTTTTATCAAGTGTTTGGGTAACGCTGGCCTTGTGGAAGAAGCAAGTTTCGTTTTTGATCGAAGTACAGAGATGGGTCTTTGCGTTCCCAATGAGTACACTTACAACTGTCTTCTAGAAGCTATTTCTAGGTCAAATTCGAGCTTGGTTGATTTAGTTGAGACGAGGTTGGAGGAGATGAGGCGTTTTGGGTTTCGTTTCGATAAGTTCACTCTCACACCAGTGTTGCAGGCTTACTGCAACGCTGGGGAGTGTGAGAGAGCGCAAAGTCTCTGTTGGTTCTATACAAAACTTTGTTGGAGAGGTTTGATTTGGTGCAAGATGCTTACAATTTTTTATCCAGAACCTCTTTGGAAATGATGAGTTTGATGGTGAGTCTGAGATTATACAGATTCTGAAAGATCACAACAAAGCAAGTCTCCCGGATTTGGATTGTCTCAGCAGTGTGATTAACTGCTTGGTGAAAGCTAATGAGGTTGATAACGCAGTGAGATGGTATAATGATATAATGATAAAAGCTCTGTGCAAAGCACGTCGAGCTACCGAAGCTGATAGCCTCTTTAACGAGATGGTATCAAAGGGATTAAAACCTTCTGTTGCTACTTACAACAGTATGGTAGATGGATGGTGCAAGGAAGGCGAGATTGACTTGGCTATGTCATGTGTTGCGAGGATGTACGAGGATGAGAAAGACCCTGATGTTGTTACTTACACTAGTTTAATCCATGGGCTGTGCGCTAGTGGAAGGCCTGGTGAAGCAGTCTCTCGTTGGAACGAGATGAAGGGGAGAGGTTGCTGTCCGAATGAGATTACGTTCATGGCGCTTATTCAGGGTCTTTGCAAGTGTGGCTGGACGAGTGAGGCTTTGGTTTATTTTCGTGAGATGGAAGCAAAGGAAATGGAACCTGATTCAGGTGTTTATGTATCCCTCGTGAGCTCTTTTTTGTTGAGTGGAAACATCAGTGAAGGGTTTGGGATATTCAGAGAAATGGTTTGTAAAGGAAGGTTTCCGGTTTTGGTAGATAGGAACTACATGGTTGCTGTTGATGCTGCAGATAAGTCATTTTGCTAATCTTGGTCTGATGTCATGGACCCATCTCCTTCTTACAAGGTATTTTGCTCTGGACCAAATTTTCCTTTTTCATAATGACATTAGCCCTTCTTGTAATGATACTAACATATCCATATTAACTTTTTAATCTTTTTCAAATGTAACTACATAGTAAATTACAGGCGCATGTGGTGTACTATATGGACTCTTGAACTATGATGTAAACAAAAGTCTGTAGGCATAAAACTTGTTGCAGAAAGTTTTGAGATTCAATTCCAGTCCTGGAGGAGTTACTCATTGCTCTGTGTTCAATGTTCAAACTCGGATAGTTCCATTTGAAGATGACATTCAAGATATGAACCCCGGGATGCATAGGGGGATTAGCCAGTTGTATAAAGCAGTCAAAGCTACGCAGATTCATTGCCTAGCTCATGACAAAACGTATTTCGACTCCAAGAAGATCTACGCAGCGTTACATCTGGTTGGTACTACGATTGATCTCATTGTTTGACATTTGACAATGACTACAATGAAGACAATCATTGTGCTTGTTCTTGATAATATAGTCAAAATGACCAACTCTTATTTCTTGTAATGGAAGTTATCAATAGAGAATGATCCAATATGGTATCCATTTAAAATTTGATTAGATTACAAGAAAATTCAAGCAAATTTGATTTATTCAAACCAGCATGTAAACAAAAATTGTTTTTTTTTTCTTCTCAATGAATATCAATTTAGAAAACAACCTCAAAAGAGTGTACAACCATCAATGGGCGATGAATGAGGGTTTTTTGTTTACTTCTTGAAGGTTTCAAGATGGGTTAAAAAAAACGTGAGCTAGTGAAATTCACTTCACTGCTTCAAAAGACCTCTTTCTTTAAAGAGATCATACATGGCCGCTCCTATCTTAGCTGGAGATTCAACAACCTTCACTCCGGCGTCATTTAGACTCTTAATCTTGTCCTGAGCTGTGCCTTTGCCACCGGAAACAATGGCTGCAACAAGCAACAAACAACAAAACAGATAAGCAAATGATAGCAACTAACTAAAAGTAGGAGTTAAGATGGCTTGCTTATGAACATACCTCCTGCATGACCCATTCGACGACCCGGTGGTGCAGTGAGTCCAGCAATAAACGCAACAACAGGCTTCTCAGTACCACTTTCCTGTTTATATTCATCCAAAAACCAAAAGTTGAGTTTACTTTCAAGAATGAGAATAGAGAGATGGACCGAGTTGAAAAATACTAGCAATTGGTTCAATTACCTTTATCAAAGCTGCAGCATCTTCCTCTGCAGTGCCTCCGATTTCTCCAATGAGAACGATACCTGAAACAGCCATCTGTGTCCTCTTAATTTCCATCTTTCAGGGACAATAGAGGAGATTTTCCAATTAAGCTACTAACTACTCTTAAAGTGATGAATTAAAGGAATAGAAGTCTTCTAAGATAAGAATATCTTGCAGTCTAAAGTAGTTAGGTGAACATGTTGTCGTTCTACTAATTAATCTTTATGGTTCATCTGTTTAAGCTAAATGGCCTGAGTTCTGAAACACTACCTTCTGTTTGAGGATCAACGAAGAATTTCTCCAAGCAGTCCACAAAGTTGGTACCGTTAAAAGGATCTCCACCAATCCCTACACAAGTAGATTGGCCTAGACCAACTGCAGTTGTTTGGAAAACCTGCAGGAAAGTTTAAACGAAAGCAACCATTAGAGAAAGCCATAACCAACAACAACTCATATGCATACACTTTCAAAAGCACAACAAGCAGAGAAGACAAGACGTTAAAAAAAAAGAGCTTACAGCTTCATATGTCAAGGTTCCAGAACGAGAAACAATCCCAATCTTCCCAGGCTTGTGGATGTACCCCGGCATAATACCAATCTTGCACTCACCAGGCTTGATAATCCCAGGGCAGTTTGGACCAATCAGCCTAGTTTTCGACTGACTGTTAAGAGCATGCTTTACACGCACCTTAAATAACAAACAAACAAACAAACACAAGCTCCCAAATCAAAAAAAGAGCCAATTACATTTCTACACAAACCTATAGCAATAAGCACTAGAGAGATACCATGTCATGCTGAGGGATTCCTTCTGTAATACACACGATAAGATCCAACTCAGCTTGTATACCCTCCATAATAGCAGCAGCAGTGAAAGGCGCGGGAACATAGATCACAGAGGCATTGGCTTTGGTCTCAGCTTTTGCTTCAGCAACAGAGTTGAACACAGGGAGACCTAAGTGCTCTGTTCCTCCCTTCTTTGGTGTCACTCCTGCCACCTAATCACACAATCAAACACACATAATTAGCATAAAGCTACAATCTTTAAATCAAATTGAGGAGGAACCACTAGAAAGCCACAAGCTTTAAATCAAATTGAGGAAGAAGACTTAATTACACAATCCAACACACACACACACACACAATAAGCATAAAGTTACAATCTTTAGATCAACCCACTTCAAAAAGGTGAAGACTTTACCATTTTGGTGCCGTACTCAATGGCTTGCTCGGTGTGGAAAGTCCCGTTCTTTCCGGTGATGCCTTGGCACATGACTCTGGTGTTTTTGTCGACGAAGACGGCGGCTGGAGGGGGAGGATCCGACGCGAAGGAGCGAGACTGGGTCGTCAACGAGCTGAGAGTCGGAGGAATAGCTTCGGAGCTGGTGCTTGAGCAGCGGCGAGACAGAGATCCGAGGAGCCTTGCGACTTGCCTAGACATGATTGTCTTCTTCTTCTTGTTTGGTTATCGATCAGCTTACAGAGAAAGGTTGCTCCGATCTGAGTCAACTTTGTTGAACCCTAACCGAGTGAAGGGTAAAAACGGAAATGGAGAGATGAAATGTCAGCGAGGTTCGTTTTGAATAATAGTCAGCAGATCAAAATGAGTCTTCTGAAGTTTTAGCCCAAGCCCAATAATCTTTGTAATGATATGTAGTACAACATTTGAAGTTTTGAATCATACACCTAGAAGAATAGAGAGAGGTGATCTTAAATTGATTTGGGATACAATATAGGAGGTAAAGTCTTTGCTTGAAGTTTTATTCAAAACTAAATTGATCTCTACCGAAAAAGATATTTTGGGTTAAATGATGTTGCTGTTGAGGAGTTAAATGATGACACTGAATGATCATCATTATTCTGAGCAGAGATTTGACTGGTTTTCTAACTGAAATTTCTTCGATCAAATCTTGTATCAGAGACATTTTTTCCAATATGTTGTTTCAAAGACCAATAGAAAACATGAGTTTTAAAAAAAAATATATATATCTTTTCATTAACATTAATTCTCAAATTGCGTGAAAAAAAACCTTAAAATCTCGTAATAGAGACTCATTAATTTTTTTATTAAAGATTGCAATTTACAAAGATTGGTAAGTTTTATCATGCATAATATTATTTTGCTTTACTGGTTATTATTTAATTTTACTTACTGACTTTAAAATTTCTTAAATTATTTTAAAATATCACGAACATACTCAAACATTTCTTCGAAATTTGGAGGTGCATACCAAATTTTCAATTTATTTCTATTATGTTTATGTAAACATGCATAATATTTTGCCATTAATGAGATGACAATTTAGGAAAAGAACACTTTCTTATTTTCTCTTCATAATTTTTTTTTTTTGA
Organism: Brassica oleracea var. oleracea; assembly: GCF_000695525.1. Lineage (NCBI taxonomy): Eukaryota > Viridiplantae > Streptophyta > Magnoliopsida > Brassicales > Brassicaceae > Brassica > Brassica oleracea. The sequence continues at coordinate 1,765,403 of NC_027749.1, read as the reverse complement.
ATGTGTATATCTCTGAAATGACTGTAAGAAGATGAAATGATTGATACCATTCTTTGTTTAGAGATTGGACAAGTTCCGAACACCAAGGTGATGATGGCTATGATGGATTTTGGTTAAATGAATATGAGATTTCTATTATAGTAATTTAATTATTTTTATTAGAGACAATCTTCGAAGAAACTGGTACAAAAATACTATACTTTGCAAAATAATTTTTAAGATAAAAAGTTTAAATTAATAAATCAATAACACCCATTTTCAAAAATGGCAATTACTTTTTAGTTAACTAAATAATAAAAGATTGTTATTGACTTTTTAAAGTAATGAATATACAAACTATATTTTTAATATTTTAAATGATGATACGAAGTCACAAGCCAATAACACCAGATTAAGAAACATTTTTGAAAAATCTTAAATAACACAAAAAAAATTATTTATAGATGCACAAACCACACAATTTAGAGCAGCCGCATTGTTAAGTTTTTTTTCCAACATTTTTTAGTAGCTAAATTATTTAAAAACTAAAAAAGGTAGAAAGAAAGTGTAAAGTGGAGAAACGATTATTCATAAAGAAATTTGAGAATAATGGAAAGAGACTAAACACCTTAGTTAATATATATGTTTTTTTTTTGTTTTATCATTGATTTTAATTACACAGAAAAACAATATTGGTATTAAATTGATTAGGTACTGCACTACTAATGATGCTCTTAAATTCGACATAGTATTGATCCAATGTTATTAAACAAAAACCAATGTGCTGCGAAGGCACGTTAGTAGCGGTATTTGGTGGAGTAATCTTTAGGAGCAATGACCAACCCACGACCCTTCCTTGCACCGCGGAAGACAGTCTCAATGATATCAATGTTCTCCTGCTTATCCTTCATAGCCCCAATTGATCTTGTTGTTGTCACAGTCGAAGGATCCATACAGCTCCTACATGGTATTAAAATCTGGAACCTCAGTTCTCTATATTCGATCCACCGACCATCACGACCCGATCCGCTCAGAGTAATTTGGTTTAGGATCGCACGCCTAGCCAAGGCCCATTGGTACTAACGTGGAGGCCCAATAAGCTTGAGTCCACGAGATTGAAAAATGGACGGTGGAAAAGGCATTAGAACACGAAACTCAGTTATGGGTTACCCCGTAGGTGATTAATATCGAACTATCCTATCCAAAAAATCATCAAAGAGATCTCTATCAACCTCCATTTGAAGCTCTGATCTCTTTCTTTTTTTTCCCTCTAAATCTCTCCTAACAGATTCCAAATCTTTGCACTTTGCTCTGTCGGAATCCATGGATATCGCTTCTTCATCTCTCTGTCAAGCTCACAAGATCTCTCTCACGCGTTGTCAACCTTCTTCCCCGGTCAACTCCTGCTCCCTCACCTTTACCGGATTCTCGCTTCCGCAGATCAGCGCTCCTTCTCTAGCTAAATGTCGTCGAAAAGGCACCTCTTCAGGCTTTGTAAGAGCTTGTGTTGCTGTTGAACAGAAAACTCGAACTGCTATCATCAGAATTGGCACAAGGGGAAGGTAAAGTCTCTCTCTCTCTTTTTTTTTGCTTCTCGTGTGATCACTGATCTCTTAAGAGTATATGAGTGCTTGAATGCTAATGGGTTTGCTTTGGTTTCCTTAGTTCTGATTCAAAGTCTCGATTTTTACCACTTCTCTGTTTATATGAGTGCTTGAATGCTAATGGGTTTGCTTTGGTTTCCTTAGTTCTGATTCAAAGTCTCGATTTTTACCACTTCTCTGTTTATATGAGTGCTTGAATGCTAATGGGTTTGCTTTGGTTTCCTTAGTTCTGATTCAAAGTCTCGATTTTTACCACTTCTCTGTTTATATGAGTGCTTGAATGCTAATGGGTTTGCTTTGGTTTCCTTAGTTCTGATTCAAAGTCTCCATTTTTATCAGTCCTCTGTTTGGATCCTCTTCCTGGGTTTAAGTGAGTTATAGTGGACAATGTCATGGTTGAATGTTTTAGTTGTAATTTATCTGGCTAGAAATGAGATATGTTACTTTGGTTTGAGTGAGTTTTAGGGGACAATGATTTAGTGTAATTTATTTGGCAAGAGATGTGATATGTTACTTCGGTTTCTGTGCTCATAGTAGTTCAATCTTGTCTTGTGATTGATGTTGCATTAGTGGTGAATTGAATTTAGCATCTCATGCATATTTTATCATCTTTTTTTCTGCTTATGTACTTTTACTGTGTAGGACAGTCCTCTAGCACTTGCACAAGCATACGAGACACGAGCCAAGCTCCAGGCAATACACCCAGAGCTCACTGAAGACGGAGCCATCCACATCGAGATCATCAAAACCACCGGTGACAAGATTCTCTCCCAGCCGCTTGCTGACATTGGTGGGAAAGGTCTTTTCACCAAAGAGATAGACGAGGCCTTAATCAACGGCCATATAGACATAGCAGTCCATTCCATGAAAGATGTCCCCACTTATCTCCCCGAGAAAACGGTCTTGCCTTGTAACCTTGTGCGTGAGGATGTCAGAGATGCTTTTATCTGTCTCACTGCTGCCTCCTTAGCCGATCTTCCAGGGGGAAGCGTTGTGGGAACTGCTTCTCTCAGGAGAAAGTCGCAGATACTCCACAAGTATCCTTCATTAGCTGTAAGTTTTCACCATTCTTGTGTGGCTGCCACTTCTTATTTTATTGAATCAGGTGTTTCTTGCCTCTGCAGGTTGAGGAAAACTTTAGGGGTAATGTGCAGACGAGGCTATCTAAGCTTCAAGGAGGAAAAGTACATGCTACTCTATTAGCACTAGCTGGTCTTAAGAGACTAAGCATGACAGAGAACGTTGCATCTGTACTATCTCTCGATGAAATGCTTCCAGCTGTTGCTCAAGGAGCTATTGGAATTGCCTGCAGAACTGATGATGATAAAATGGTATAAAGAACATTCCTCTGAGCTAAACTTAAGTTTACTTTTCGTGGGAATGATTCTATTGTTGTTTTGCATCTGCAGGCAAATTACTTAGCTTCATTGAACCATGAGGAAACAAGGCTAGCGGTTGCGTGCGAGAGAGCCTTTCTTGAAACGCTGGATGGCTCATGTCGTACTCCTATTGCTGGATACGCGGCCAAGGACGAAGAAGGCAACTGCTATTTCAGAGGATTGGTTGCATCACCTGACGGTACTCGAGGTATGAAAGAGCATCCCTACATATCTATCTATGCGACATTCCCATCATTCATTTCTTTATCTATTCCATCTTTGTGGTGACACAGTTCTTGAGACGTCAAGAAAAGGTCCTTACGTGTTTGAGGACATGGTGAAGATGGGAAAAGACGCTGGGCAAGAACTGCTCTCTCGTGCTGGTCCAGGCTTCTTCGGCAACTAAGCCAGTCAAAGAAGAGGAAGAAGGGCTGTGACATGGACAGAGTCTAGGCTAGAGGAGCTTTCCAACATCATAGATCCCTTTTCTTCTGCTTCCTAAATCTGTTGTAACTTTTTTGATTTAGAGAGAAAGATAACCTTCTTGTATTGATTGTTTTTTTTGTATGCTCATTATAATTAAAAAAATTATTACATTCACCATCACAACTTCAGATGTTCTATACTCTCTTTACTTCTATTTACTCTGCACTAAGCCTAAACACAGCTTCTTCTACTTTTGATTTGTATAGTTTCAACAAAAAGAATGGGGACAGTAAAATAAAAGAGAAACTGACCGTTTCACTTTAGTCCATAGCCGTTTTGTTTCTCCTCCCTGTTAAAGGCTTAGGCAACCCATCAAAGATTGAGCTTGTAATAACAGCAGGTGTAGTGAGCAAATCAGGTTTCAAACTCCATTTTGAAGTCGGCCATAGAGACAGTGACGATGAACCGTTATTGCTGTTACCGTCCGGATCTTGTAGACTCCATGCACTTGAAGATTTTCTTACACTGGCAAAGCTGTCTGAAACTGGAGTATCTATCAAGTTCATTGGTACTGGATTGAAACTACAAGTCTCAGATTCTGCTGATGATAGACTAGTTCTACTTGAGGCTTTTGATCTCAAAGCTAAACCTTTTCCTCCTACTGATGATAAGAACCCGCCATTGCTGCTGCTACTGTTCTCTTCTTTCAACATAAGCTCTGGAGTCCGGGATGTAAAGTCGGCTTCGGACTTTTGGCGTCTTCTCATAAACTTATTGGAACTCGGTTCTTGAGATGATTGGTTGAACTCTTCGAGAAGTGCATCGACTAAGCTTCTGGACTTCCTGTGGTGGTTCAAGGGAGTGTTTGTGGATGTGAAAGGTCTGAGGTATTGACTATCACCGTTGCTTTCTGTCTTGTAAGCTCCCATCTCTAAGCTTCCTCCTACAGAAACTGTTCTGATTGGTGGTTTTAGCCCGTAGTAGCCTTTCTTCTCTGAAGATTTCAACCTCAGAGACTGGAATGAGTCAAACGCGTCGCTGTTGGTATCGTTTTGTGAGCCTAGTTCGTGGCATGAACATCCCTCTCTGTAAATAAAGATTCCACATATTAGAACCATGTAAAGAGGATCACTTTGATAATGAATATGCAGCAGCTTCAGTCCAACACAACCAGTTCAAAAAATAAAGCTTGGGTAATGTAAACTACTCTGCAATAAGAAGACCATGTCTATGTACTTTTCATTTTCAACCGACCTGAGATTTTGGCTCGAGGCAGACGACTTAATAAAGATTTCAATTAAAAAAATAATATTTTTACGACTTTCAGAGTTTTTTGTAATATTTTCGAAAAAAGTTGGGGGTTCTGAGAGAAGGCTTTGCACAAGACCGGCACTTAAATGCTAGCTCGCATATCAAAGCTGTAACTTGGTGCAAGATAAAGATGTGATTAAAGTACCCACCCACGGTGTAAGGAGCCGTTAGATAAACAAGGAGAAGGAGGATGTCTTCCAGGTAAAGGGATCCGGAGAGACTTGAGAGCAAACATTTGAAGATCAGTAACAAGCCCATTCATCTTCTTAACATCTCCAACCTGAAAGCAGAGCATTTTAACAACAAACACAAAAAAAATAAAGTAAAAAAAATTCAGAACATCAAAACCTTCTGTCCCCAAAAGAAGGATTTTCTAAAGTATTTATTATTTATTTTATAATATATATTTTCAATAAATATCAAATAATAGTATTTAACCAATTTAAATATTTTCAATTAATGTTTCATAAAAAAATTAACATTAACTACTAAAAATTTCTTAAATGTTTTAAAAAATCTACTCCATCTGCTCCCGAAAATAAGATTTTCTAAAGTGTTCACGCTTATTAAGATTTCAATAAATGTTTATAATTTAATTTTTCTTTTACTTTATTATACACTTTCCAATAATTTTTCACCAATGAAATTTAATCAATTCAAATATTTTCATTTAGTGTTTCTTAAAAGTATAAAAAAATATCTTAAACATATAGAAAATCTATCTTTGTGGAACAAGTAAAAAATCTAAAACATTTTAATTTCGGTAACAGAGCGAGACTCATTTTGGAATAAAAACTAAATCTAGAAAATCCTATTTTTTTGGGAGTACACACTTTTATTCCTCACGTGTTCTTCTTCATCATGCCTCAATCTAAACAAAAAATGCCTTTTTACCAGTACCATTAAATTCAATTTCTACCTTTTTAACTCTAACATGGCAAAGTCAAAAACATATAATTTTTTAACCTCAACGCCGTATTTGATGGCAATGCCGGCGAGAGTATCGAACTTGGAGACGCGGTGCTCGATGAAGCCACGGTCAGGGGAGCTAGAACCGTGATACGGCGAGGAAGAGCTGGAACGTGGAGGAGAAGAAGAAGAAGTCTGAGACGGGATGCGAAGGATGTTCGAACTAGAAGGATCTAAGAAGAATCCTCCTCCGTAACTATTTTTATCGTCGCGGAATTTTCCGTTGGTGTATTCTGGAGAAGTGCCGTTACGATTAGAAAGCCTTCTCTCTCGACAATCCATAAACATAGTAATCTAATCTCTATCTCTCTCTCTCTCTCTCTCTCTAGCTATCCGAAACTAGATTTGATCACAATTCAAACATCAGCTCGTGGAAAGAAAAAAAATCGAACGGTGAGGGAGTGATGCGTCGAGTGATTAACAAAACTCGTGGACTAGAGATTATTGGTTTTCATTCTATTTTCAAAGTCATGTAAACCACTATTTTATAGTAACAAATGTTTATAATAAAGTGTTGGAAAAGAATAATAAGATTATCAACAGTGTGATTCTGATTCGGTCAATACCAAATTATCTGCATTGATCCCACTACTGGATAAAATAGCAGGTTCTAAAGTCAAAAACCGGGTCTGCATGTTTGACAAAATAAAGCGTGTATAATGTCGGCCAAGGGGTGGGGTGGGGTGAGTTAATTAAATCTATTATTCTTTGCCTAACCAAAATTAAACAACTGTTAAATAAAACACAACCCATTAGGAACGTAAGGTTTTTTTAGTTAATGGTACGGTTCGGTTGGATGTTGAGAATGATGAGAACCATACCAAATGGCAAATACACTGTTGAACTTGTAACTCACAACCATTAAACAGTTTGAAGTTCGTCTTTGTCAACGGGGATGTAGCTCAGATGGTAGAGCGCTCAGATGGTAGAGCGCTCGCTTAGCATGCGAGAGGTACACGGGGATCGATACCCCGCATCTCCATCTTTTTTAAACCATTTTGAGAGTTGATTCAGGCTTCATAAACAGGCTACTTTTTGAGGCCTTATTGGAAATTTAGAATCATGAACAGCCAAAAAAAATTTGATTGGGGTTTTCACTTGTTATTTTCTAACGCTTCAAATTCTATCAATATATGTATGACATCAGATTAGGTGCCCAACATTGAAATCGAGATGTAGCATTTAGAACAATCGAGTTACAAAGACTAGGGAGCTAGGATGTGAAAACGACAGTTGCAAAGAAACAAGACAATGCTTTACTAATTACATCTGAATCACCCAAGCGATTTTAGATTCAAAAGAAAACACAAATCTAAGTTAAAAATGTAAAGAGCTTATCAACACCAAGAAGACGAATCTTTGCACTTTACAGAGAAATGCTACCGGAAAAAAAAAATGTTAAAAGAAGTATCCTCCCCTTCTTGATTAGCTTTGTAGATTTGGCTGTTGGGTATCTAGTTGCTGCTCTGGTTGCGGAACAGAAACACCACCTCCATTCATTCTAGCTCGAGCTTCCGCAAACATCCTCTGCTGTTCCGCTGCTGCTTCCTCTTCCGTCATCTCTGCTCCGGTGTTCATCTTCACACTCCTCTGTGAATCTTGCTGCACAATTCGCAAAAAACGCAGGAAACACACAATTACATCTTTAATTTTTTTTTTAATTACAGGTCTGGAATTAAAGTAATGGACAGTGATAGATCATTTCACCATGGTTTCGTATTTATGTTGCTCATAAGCAGAGTAGACTTCTTCAACGTATTCCCCAAATCCAAGAACATGAAGCGCTTTGAGTACATGCTCAGGCGCGATCGTTCGTTTATCCTCTTTGTTACATACTTCATTAGACTCTGACGATATAAGGTTTATAAACTCTGGACCAACAACATTTCTAATGATCAGATCAGCTACATTACACCTACTGATAAAGAGAAATCAAAAGAGTGATCATCTTATTACCAACACAGCACTCGATGAGAAGGTCCTGAGCATCTCTAGCAACGCGAACATCTGCTGGTAACATCTCCTTTATAATTTTAGTCATTGTAGCTGAAACATCATCACAAGAGAACATAACATATTGTTTAGCATTCAATTCAATCCTTAATTGCTAATGAAAATTAACAAACGTTTTACCTTTAGGAAGCGAAGCATCTTCCTTAGATTTTCCAACTATATCCATCGGATCCATCGTTTTTTTTCTCTCTACGGAATCGCAATTCGAAAAACGATAATAAGATTTAACGGTAGATTAATTGTTCCATGAATAACACTAGATAGAAGAGTGCTGACCTAGTTTTAACAGATCGAAACGGAGGCGGATTAACGACGGAGATCCGGGGAAACTAACGAATCTCGAGACCGAGTCGCGGCGGAGAATCGGAACGTGTTGAACGGCGGTTTTTCTCTCTCCGTTTCGCTTTTTTTTCACGAGTTGATTAGGGAAAAATATAGAAACCAGAAATAAGCGCGTGGATGTCACTTTTCCCCCAAAACTAGTTGACGGCGCGTAAGATTATATTATTGATTGGGCTTTTTACTGAGCTTTATTTATTTAAGCCCACGCTGATCCAAAACAAAGTCAGCAGGCAGCACTACCACAAAACACAAACTAAGGCTTTTAAATCTTTACAACCGCTCGGTCCCGCACCAATTAACAGTAACAAAAATCTCTACATATACCATATATCTATATATTTTTATAACTGTTAAAATCGTACCGCAGTTGAACCGCTTGTCCCGCAGCGCTTAAACTGCAGTCACCATTCGGACCTGGAGCCTAATAAGATAAAAGTAATGATTGTTAATAAGATAGAAGTAATGATTGTCCTGATATAGGCGATATGTGCGCCAATAGGCTAATTAAAAAAAAAAAACATCAAATGACTGATTCAAATTTCATTACTCTGTTCCCTACTTTTATGTTCTCTCTGTGTGGTTTGATAGATTTGTACATGTACTCCATATCTCAGATTCCTCTTTGTCCCAGTTTACCTGCAGATGCATGTGCTTTACGTTATTGTTTTTTTTTTGTTTATTTGCGTTTGTTTTGATTGGTGGAGGCAATGAAGATCCAGCTACTACTAGTTATGGTGCCTGTTGATTTTTTTTTGTAGATCTGAGATTTATTGCTTGCTTGCTCCAAATCGGGAAACTAGGTTTTTTTTTTTTTTTTTTTTTTTCTAATTCAATTTAATTAAAAGAGTGAAAGTCGCTGGAGGCAGCGGTTCATCGATCTCTTCCTGTGGATTTTATTTTTGGTTGTTTGTTGTTGTTGGAAAGAGATTAAAAGCATGAACGGATCGATAAACCTCTGCATCCAGCGGTTGCCTCTTCTATCAATCATCACTTTTGATGAATCCTTTTAAAGTTTAATATGTAAACGATTTGATAGTGAGGGAAAACAGAGTCAATTCACTGTGTTTTTTCCAGGCAACTCAAAAGAAAATAAATGATTTTTGAGTTCATAGGAGCAGATAGATTGAACACTGTTTCTGGTAATAGTCTGTTTAGTTTTGTTTGTTTGCTAACTGAGTATACATATGTGTTTTTAGTTGACTGATATGCTTTTTGCTTTCACTTATCTTGTAACTTTGTTCCTTTTAGAGCCCTGCGGTGTAATTATGCATGATCCAATCTATTTGTTTCATAAAGTGATGAATGCTTGCAAAACACGTTTATTTCATCATTACTTCATAAAATATTGTGAACCCTTGTTTATGGCATCTATATCTTAGTTTCTCTCCTATTTGGTTGATCTTTTTCTTCCAGTGAATCAAATTGCAGTGATCAGAATGCCCATTTGAAGCCATGGCAGTAAGTTCTTGTAGATGAAGCGTAGCTACTGTTGAGAGCTGATTTGGTGTTAAAAATGTTCATCAGCAAGAATCAAATTCACTCTGAAAAGTGTTAATGCCGCCAGGCTTTTGAGGTGGAGGTGGTTTTGTTCTAGTAATAGGTTTCTACCTTGTAAACAGAAGAGGTGGGGAGAATGGTGTTCTCTTTTTCTGATTTCTGCTATCTTGTTTTGCATCTTCATCAGATTTTTTACATTATTATTAATGTGACTTGTGCGAAGATTCAATTCAACTAAAGAATATTTGTTTAGTCAAACGTTTAATGTTATGTGATTTCATATTCATCTTACTTACTTACCAATCAAAAAGATGTATCACTAGAATAACAATTGGATGGAAGTATGAACCATTTTGTAAAGGATGAGTGAAAAACTACTATTCCCTCTCATCTACATTTCATCCTACCTTTTATTCCTCTAAATTGTTGCATACCATAAAAAAATAAATAAAAGAAGTCAAATGTTACAATAACGGGATCTTTTTTTGTCAATTGCCCATTTAATCTATCAAGTGGTGGTCAGACGAGCCGATTCTCTAAGGAGCACCTCCGTCTGGCCGGATATGATCTATATGAGAAAAAACATAACCTCTAATCCTTGCTTCTTTTGCTAATGCGTCCACCCGACCATTACTACTTCGAAGAATATGAGACAGATTCACATCCTCGAAATCCTCTTGTAATCTCTGGAAAACCTCGATTTTCTGTCGCAGATGTTGGTCAATCCTCCAGGTTTGTAGTCATGTCCACTAGGTCTGACCAGTCCGTCTCGAACCGTATCGAGATTATCCTTCTGTCTCTCATACATGAGGCTGTCCAGAGTAAACCTTCCATCTCATCGGCTCCTGCTGCACGCTCGTAATCCCCGAAATATTCAGCACCGATTTGATTCTTAATACTCCACTCTAATCTATTGCCGCTGCTATTATCGATCCATGACATATCAATTTGTCAGGTAGGGTATCCAAAGGGATATTGTCTCAACCTCGGTAGCAGGAGGGTTGTCAATGTCGTGATCCTCGTAATAATAATAACGGGATTACATGTGATGGAACTGAAATGTAAAAGATAGAAAAGATCCAGACATTCTGTACCAAGGCCCAATAATCAGCCCATACAATCTAATCAACATACACTTTACTTTTCAAGCCCATACGAATTTAGGGTTTCCAATAATTTTGTTTTCTTCTGCTCATCTATAAAACCCTACTTGTTTCCGCCACTCTTCTTCTGCCACTCTTTACTCATTTCATTTGCTAAATATGGGAAGCGATACAGAAGCAGAGAAGTCGATTCAAAAGGAGAAGAAGAAGGTCATCTCTCTCGCTCCTATCGCTAAACCCCTCGCCGGTAAAAAGCTTCAGAAGAGGACGTTCAAACTCATTCAAAAAGGTACCAATTCGAAACTAACTTGTACTTTGTGTTACTCGTATCATTCTCCGTTCTTACCTGTGAGCTCGTTTTGTAGCTTTTTAGCTTTGTCTGAGGTTTATTGTTCTGTTCACTGTCAACAGCTGCTGGTAAGAAATGCTTGAAGAGAGGCGTTAAGGAAGTGGTGAAAAGCATCAGACGTGGCCAGAAAGGGTTAGTATTCATTTTTAAATGTAATCTCTTGCGTGTTGAATGCGTCTTGTGATAGGATCTGTGTGTGATCCGTGTACAATTAAGCCGATGCTCTGGATTATAAATAATGAATGTAGCATGGTACTGTACACGGAAAGTGAACTTATGGATCGACATTACACATCTCTGTCTTGTTTATTTGTTAGTACAATGTTGTCTGAAAATGTATTGTAACTGAATCTGTTATTATGTCAAGTCCGTGTACAATTAAGCCGATGCTCTGGATTATAAATAATGAATGAAGGTAGCATGGTACTGTACACGAAAACTGAACTTATGGATCGACATGTCTGCCATCTCTGAGTTTAATATATGATTAGACGGCCTGGTTTAGATCCACATTACATATCTCTATCTTGGTTATTTGTTTGATCGTTTTAAGTACGCATTTGTCTGAAAACACATTGTAATTGTATCTATTTTTGATGTATAATCCGTGTACAATTAAGCCGATGCCCTGGATTAAACGTAATGAATGTAGCATGGTACTGTACACGTAAAGTGAACTATGGATCGACATGTCTGCCATCTTTGAGTTTTCATGATTAGACGGCCTGGTTTAGATCCACATTTTTATCTTTGGTTTAGCGTTTCATATCATTAATTATAAACTATAGTTGATTTCTGTTAGTATTTTTGTTTAATTTTGCGTATGGTTGTGTTTTACTTTGTAGTGTATGATTAAGGTTATGGTTTGTCTTTATATGACTCGTGTACAATTAAGCCGATGCTCTGGATATTAATAGAATGAAGGTAGCATGGTACTGTGCACGTAAACTGAGCTTGCTGCGGATTGATATGTCTGCCCTCTCTGAGTTGTTCTTTGATTAGAGGGCCTGGTTGATATCCACATTCGTTTGTTTTTGCTTGTGATTTATGTTTGGCAATTTGGTTTTTGTGTTCTTGATGATCATTGGTTTGTCTTTATGTTTATCTGTGATCCGTGTACAATTAAGCCGATGCTCTGGATTAAATATAATGAATGTAGCATGGTACTGTACACGTAAACTGAATCATGGGTTTGAAATGTCTGTGCCCTCTCTGAAAACTTCTTTGATTTGCGGGCCTGGTTTAAACCCACATTCTCTTGTATGTTTAGGTTCTTTATTGCAACTTTTTGTTCCTACGGTTTGTGTTGTAATAGATGGTTTTGCTGGTTGTGCAGAATATGTGTTATAGCTGGAAACATTTCTCCCATCGATGTGATCACCCATGTTCCGATCTTGTGTGAGGAAGCTGGTATTCCTTACGTCTATGTTCCATCTAAAGAAGTAAGTTTAATTTTCTTCCTTAAATTGTAGATTCTTTAGTCTTATGGCTTTTGTCTCGGTTCTATGTATGTTTTGTGTAATGCAGGATCTTGCCCAAGCCGGTGCTACAAAACGACCAACTTGTTGTGTTTTGGTCATGCTTAAACCGGCTAAAGGAGAGCTGAGTGCGGAAGATCTCCAAAAGTTGAAGTCAGACTACGAACAAGTCGCTGACGATGTTAAAGAGCTTTCAACTTCTGTGATTTGATTGATTAGGAACTAGCATCAAAGAACATGTGTTTGTGTTTGTGTCTGTGGTTTTGTTGCTTAATGAATATGATGAGATATTAAAGCCTGGGATAATAATACTTTATTTCTAGTTGCCAGCTGCCAAAACATCCAAAAAAAACAGTATTAAGGCCCAAAGATAATACTTAGGCCCAAACAAATGCGTAAAAAGGCCTAAAGAAACTGATTGTAAGGCCATTACGATCACAAGTTGTTTACGGATCCGGTTTTTGTAAATCGTTGACTATAAATTGATGTATTTGATTGGTTTAACGGTTTAATCTAGTAATCTTATCAAACCAATCCTCTCGGTTATTGTTTTTTTACCGAACCAATTAGCTAAACTGCAATTAATTAATTACTATTTAATTAATAAATTGAGCGAAAACTGCTCGTATAAGCTGACATGAACGCTTCACCTCCAAAACTCGAGATCTGGAGAATGCGAATCTGAAGGATCTTCCGAATTGTGTAAATCTTCACCAGATCCAAAGGAATCAAGTATGGGCTGTTCGTTTTCGGGATTGAACGCGCTTTACGACTCCGGCGGAGGCGACGTGTGGATCAACGAGAACCGTTTCAGGATCGTGAGGCAGCTCGGCGAAGGCGGCTTCGCGTTCGTGTTTCTGGTGAAGGAGATCGTCGCCGACGCTTCGTCCGGTGGCGGTTTGGCGTCGAAAGTCAAGGATCCAGCTCATCTCTCCGGTTAGTACTACTACCGATCATTTCTCTCCGGATCATGATTGATGATTTGATAGTCCTTGATCTGCATTGTTATATCGATTGGATCCGATCTGATGCTTATGATTAGATATGATAGAGATCGTTCGTGTCAGCTAGAGATTGTTCCGGGAATCAAATTGAATCAATATAGGGAATCGTATGTGTTTTGGTTTAGGCTCGGAATCGTTGAATCTTGTTTCGATCTTGTGTACAGTGAGATCCGTGGTGCATCTGAGATTCTGCAGTTGATTGTAGATGATAGGCATTACAGTGAATCCACTTTCATATAGATTTGACTCGGGATCGTTGAATCTTGTTTCGATCTTGTGTAAGTTGTTTGATCCGTGGTGAATCTGAGATTCTGCAGTTGAATTTGGATGATTTTGCCAAACAGAGTGATCACAGTGAATCAATTTTCATATAATTTGGATTTGAATCTTTTGATCCTTGATATTGGTTGGTCATTTGTCATGACTAAGGTTTAATTTTCCTATATGTGATTTTCATTGTAGCTGATGGAACTTATGCGATGAAGAAGGTTCTGATTCAGAACAAGGAGCAGCTGGAACTGGTGCGGGAGGAGATTCGTGTTTCTTCCTTGTTCAGCCACCCTAATTTGCTTCCTCTCCTTGATCATGCCATTATTCCTGTGAAGGTAGATAGATAAGCTCTGGTTTAAAACTTTCATGGTTGACGTTTTGGTGAAGACTTGTCTCTGTAATTTTGAAAGTGTATTGCTTTTGATCTGGTTAGGGCGGCCAAGAGGGAGCTGGGAAACACGAGGCCTTCTTGCTATTTCCTGTTCACCTGGATGGGACCTTGCTGGATAATTCCACAGCGATGAAGGCTAAAAAGGAAACCTTCTCAACAACTGATGTCTTGCAAATATTTCGTCAGGTATCAGCCCCTCTTTTAAAATCCTTATTTGATTTCTGTTTACCTAGCTTGTTAGTTTCTAACTTTGATTCTTTTGCTACTAACTATTACGTTATGCTGTTTTAGTATATTTTTGTCTTTGAGAACCATTTGATTAATAGTATGACTAGAACTATGAGATTTATTGAATGATTAGTCGTGAATTGCAAGTGTTGTGATTGCCGAGAGCTATTCCACTGCAGCTTTGTGATGGACTCAAACACATGCACTCTCTGGAGCCACCATATGCTCACAACGATGTCAAACCTGGAAACGTGCTGTTAACGCGTAGGAAAGGACAGACTCCTCTTGCGATTTTGATGGACTTTGGGAGTGCTCGTCCAGCACGGAAGCAAATCCGCTCCCGTCAAGAGGCCTTACAGTTACAGGTTCTATGTCCATCCCTTATTCATACTACTGAACTACTCCATTTCTTATTAATCATGGACTTGTGAATATTCTTCATGATCTCTTGACTTTAATAGGAATGGACATCTGAACATTCTTCAGCACCTTTTAGAGCTCCCGAGCTCTGGGATTGCCCAAGCCATGCTGATATTGATGAGAGAACTGATATCTGGTCACTAGGCTGCACACTATACGCAATAATGTACAATACGATTATCATCCCTCTTAAGACTAAACAAAGACATGCATTTTGAAGAGAGTTTTTTTTTTTTGGATAATCATTTTGTGGTTTTTGCAGGTACGGTGTGTCTCCGTTTGAATATGTACTTGAAGAATCTGATGGAAGTCTTCAGCTTGCAATCGTGAACGCTAAGATCAAATGGCCAAAGGCAGGACCAAAGGCTTCTTATCCCGAAGCTCTTCACCAGTTCGTGACTTGGATGCTGCAACCTCAGGCTGCGGTTCGACCTCGCATTGACGATATCATCATCCACGTTGACAAATTGATCGCAAAGTTCACTAAATGATTCATCACTCCGGTGGTATAATCTAAAGAGTTAAAAGAAAAAAGGATTTAATATATACATTGCTTTTTTCTTTTTATTTATATGTTTAGCTATTTTGAAAGATCCTATATTAGATACATATTAAAATACATTAAATTTTTCGTTTGATCTATTTGTAAGACTTCATTTTAAAATAATGTTATTTTATCAGACAGATTTCTTAATGTGTTTTACTATTAAAGACATGACTTTTTTTTCTTCTGTCGTGAATCAATGTCACACCGTATTCTTGTTGTCCAACGAAACTGTTAAATAACTGATTAAGAGAAAGATCTTGTTAGATTGTGTAATTATATGTACTTTTTAATTGTTTTTTTTTTTAACGACTGATTTATTATAATCTTACAATTATGATATGAAAAAGATTACATAGATGATTCGACAACCGACAATACTACTTGCTTTATGAAGACATACGCCTAACTGCATCACCTCAGCCGTCCTACGAAAATCCACGCTTGGCCAGATGTATTTGCACCATGTTGAAGATCCATTGTAAGCTTTTCTTCCGTAGTCTGCATAATTGTTTAATAAATCGCTCTTTCCGGGACTTGAAACCTGGATTTCCTGTAATATGCAATACATTGCATAGTTTGGGATTCGAACCCCATAAATAGGTGTAGAAGCCTTTAAACCTTAACCAGTAGGCTACGGTGTTTCCAAATATTAATTCCTAAAGTTTGTTACCACTTTGTTTAGGCACAAATTATTTCTCCATATAATTTTATGCATTAGTCTCAGGATTCTCAACCAGTGCAAGGAGACCCCTGGTGGAAGTTTCGTCAGACGTCCGCTTCGAAACTGTAATCAGAATTGGAAGTTCGTGGAAGTTTCTGGAATCTCGCTTCCAATACGTTTTTAAAAATTTTTTTTTTTTAAAACACGTTGGACGCTTCCAATCTTAAAAATTTGGTGTCATGAATAAGTTTAAAAATAAAATTATATTTTTATTTTATATAAAATCTAAAATAAATAGTATTAAAATAAATGAAATACAAATTATGCAAATATCAAAACTACTACTATAAATTATCTTTGTGCATAATAATTTTTATAAGAGATAGTGCATATATATTCAAATATATTGTGACAGATATTTATGAACTATTAAAAATAACTAAAATTAAATGTACAAGTGATTAAAACACGTACACATTTCCTAATTCTTTTGAAAACAATTCTATGCTTCCAACACGCACACATTTCCTAATTTTTTGAAAATTTCGATTCTACGGTTCCACACGATTTAGTTTCCGCGGCGTTTCCATGTAACATAGGGAGAAACACAAGTTGATGTTCTTTTTACAAAACTAACAACTTGATCGGTTGATTTTTGGCTGTCATATAATGCATGTATGTATAAAGTGTGTAGGCCATCGTGCATTTTAAGATATGCATAAAGGATTGTTCACTAGGTACAGTGGTACACATAAATGCATAGCCGTAGATACTGATAACATGTTGTTGAAAGAGTTATTCCTTTTAAAAATGAAATACATATTTCCTTATATATGAATATAGTGAGAGGTGTTAAAAGAAGAATATATATCGAAAAAAATACACAACATATATATCATTGTACGACCTTTTACTTTTACAGATTTGAGTCACTTCAAAGAAACAAAAGAAATAAAGAACGTAAGTCAATTTTCAGGAAGATAAATGTCTGATCGCTATTTATTTTAAACGTAACTTCTGTCTTCTGTAACTCTTAAAGTGAAAAGATCTACAGTTCCCCACTTCCCCACAACCAAAATCATGATCATACACTTATACCTACACCTCTCTATAGTTCCATTTTCAGAAACTTTAAATATCTAACCAATAAAACCTAATCGCATCTAATGTCAGTGACAAAATAAAAAGAAATTCAGACATTTAGCTATAACATTATTCAGAATTTTTTCAGCGTTCACCAGTATAATAACATTGATCGTTTTATAATAAACGTATGCGACGACATAATTCATGTAGTAACTACACAAATTTCTTATGATTATAAAAACTATGAACGCTTTTGTTTAGTAATTAACAGGAACGTTGTAAAAGCTGTTTTAAGTTTTAACATTCCGCAATTCAGTTGAAAGAAAACATTACACAATTATTTAGCAATATTAGTACCTCTTGTAAACTCCCAATGATAATTTAATTCCCGTTAAATATCATTTTGAAGTAACATAGTAATATTTGTAAAATTATAGTCATATATTTAACTGATCTTATATCCTCTTTTTCTTTGATCAAATCTGATTAAGACCATAATTCTTCAACATCACAACATGATCATGAACTGAAATTAGAGTGATGGCCTGTAGCTGTAAGGCTGTAATCCTAAATATGCATGTGAAGAAGTAATGGAATTAAATAAATCCTGATATAGGTAAATTTCTGCATGTTATATTTAATTTGCTGTTGTGACAAAGCAAGCGAAAGATGTTTGAACTTTTTGAGGAAGAGAAAGGACTTTAACATCAGTAAATTAAAGAAAGACAGAACAGCGCAAGTCACAAGGATAGTATAATCTTTGTTACTCTTTATTTAATGTACATTACACATTTTCCAATATTTTTCTCACCAGATTATAATTATTCTCCTTTTTAACTTTAAATTATAATTATTCTTCCCCAACCATATTGACTCAATTCGAGAGATTGCAAAAATGGAAACATAATAAAAAAAGTTTGGAAACATTCTATTCCCTATGATCATCTCCAATGTAAAACTCATTTTTTCCTCTAAAATATAATAAAAGTAAAAATAAAGTAAATTTGCTTCAAACCTACTTTATTTCCCATTCTATAATGGAGTGATGAACAAACAAAAAATAGATTACTCCATTTATAGAGTAAATTTTATTATGGAGTGAGATATGAATTTAGGTTGGAGTATTTCTTACTCCATATTCACTTTTACTCCATTTTAGAAAAAAAATGGAGTAGGGATGAAGATGCCCTTACAATTTCCTTCGTTATAAGTGTTGTCCTCTATACTTTCACGTTAAAATATAGAATAGCATTGATTAGTATTTGTACATTGTATGTGTACATACTATGCTCTCGTTTTGTATATGATCGCAAATCATTGATGTAAATTTTGCACTCCTTATTTACATTACACTTGTTTTGTGTGTAGAAGGGGTATGCATTTAACTTTGTCGAGAAAATAAATGAATTAATTATCATAATGAACTCTTTATTACATCATCTTTTCTACATGCGAAACAGTGAAAGGCTAATTTTACAAACTCAATGACACCTAAAATTACCTTGTTTATAAGATATGACGTTTAGAGTTATTGCATTAATTAAAAAGATACCACTATCTCTGCGAGATAAGAGACTTCACTTTCTCTCCTTCACGGCTTCTAGCTGGACTCTCGCTGTTCTCATCAACTCTCTCCATTTATGGGCCTCTCTATCTATCTCTCTCTCTCTCTCTCTCTCATATTTTGTTTTCTTAAGTTCTTTGCTGAGGTTTTCTTATTAAAGGGTGTCTTGGTGTTCAAATTCTTATTAAAGCTTTAATTCTACCAGATTACACATGGATGACAAGAGCCATGATTATACAAATATATGGTAATTTAGTTAGCTTGAGTGAAATAGTATTTGATTAGTTGAATCATGGTTTTACACTTCTCATATATCCATGACCTAATCAATATTGAGTCATGGCCATATATAAGAATACCGGTCAATATTCACTGGTTGCTTTTCCATGGTTAGATATAAAATAGTTTTTGATTAGGTGGATCATGGTAATTAGATACTATAAAATTACCGATCCATATATATTCACCAAATTTAGCTTGAGTAAAATAGTTTTTTTTTGACAATTTAGTTACCTTGAGTAAAATATTTTAGGTTTTATATCTAGACTAACCCATGTATTTTAGCAATATTCCGAAATTATATATTTGGAATGGGCATTCGGATATCCATTCGGGTTTGGTTCGGGTCTATCCGGGTTTCGAGTTTTCAAAGTCAAAAATTTCAGTCTCATTCGGGTATTTCTAAATTTCGGTTTCGGGTTCGATTCGGATCTTTGCGGGTTCGGTTCGGGTTCGGATAACTCATTTAAATGATTTTTAAAATTTTAAAATTCATTATATAATTTAAATTTCTCAAAATCTATAAATAAAATAATATATTACATATAAATTTGAATAACATAAGTCAAAATACCTAAACTTAACATATAAATTGGTTTGGTTTAAATATTTTGATAGAGAATATTTCAAGAATTTTTGGTGTTTTGAGGATATTTTAGCTATTTTAGACATTTACTTTTGACTATTTGTATATATTTTCAAGTATTTTAGATAACTTAAAAATATCTTATATATTTTGGATTGTTTTTAGTATACATTAAATCTAAAAATAATTAATATATTTAGGTATATAAATATATTTTGGATACATTCGGGTATCCTAAATATTTCGGTTCGGATCGGGTTCGGTTTCGTTTCTCTATATACCAAAATTTTAAACATGTTTGGATATTTAATCAATTCCGGTTCGAGGTTTTTTTTGGTGTCTTCAAGCTTTAGTTGTATTTTAAAAAATTTAAAAAAATTATACATTGAAATTAATTATTGGATGTGTATGTTTCATGTTTGTCTTGTACTATTTAATTTGTGTATATAAAATTTAGGTTATGAGCTGTTATTTGGTCAGAAAGAAGATGAGAGATAAATAGCAACGCTCAGGTGTTGTAAATACAACCTCTTGTCCATCTCTATCCTTCCACCCAACTCAATGAACTCATCCTCTTATCTTATAAAAGTCAGCCTCTAATTATCTTCTAATTTCCCCAAAAATAATCATATAATTTTCATTTTCTCTATTTTTTGGAAGAATATTCCCCTTTTCCAATTTTTTTTTCTTCAAGAAACTCCTTATCTTGTCGTCTTTTATCATCAAATGCACATACATACACTTCACACATACACGCTTACATGATATGTATACGCGCTTACATTTATGTATATATATAGAGAGACACACAAACACACACTTGCTTGTTAGATTGTTTATACTTAATATCTCACCTTCTTGTGGTTACTCTCTCACTTTTAGGGTTTTTACTTTCTTGTGGGTCTCTTTTGTTGGGTCTCTTTGTTTCTTCTTCGGGTTCACTTCTATATAGACCACTAAAAAGAGTTGTAATTGTATACAAATGGAGTCTGGAAAGAGCTTTGGAACCGAAGACGTTTCTCGCAGCTGTGAATCTGGATGGACAATGTATTTAGCCTCACATTCTCATGATCCTGATGACGACTGTTACTATGAAGATGGTGATGACGAGGATAGCGATGGTGGTGAGTCAATGGACTCTGATGCATCTTCTGGTCCCATGGAAGCGACATCAACTCTCAAACTTCCTCAAGATACTGAGGAGCAAAACTCAATAAAGAAAAAGAAGAAGGCTAATGAAGAGATGGTTTTGGTGGAGACTAGGGTTCACAACAACAATCATGATGACGATGCTTATGATAATGATGATGTTTATAATCATGATGATGGTAATGATAGCTACAGTGCAGTTCATAGCTACGTCGGTGCAGTTAGACGAGGGTTTGTTTGAATTTATTGACTTTATGTTATTTAATTTATGTTCCAGTGTTTTCATTTTACATGATCAAATGCTATGTCCTTTGTTTACGTTTTTGTTTTAATGATGGAAATGTATCTTCTTCCTGATGATTTGCTAATTATCCACTATAAGTAGCCTCTTTAGTTGATACTCTAGAGAAGTGTTAAACAATTTACAACGAAAACATAGTACTAACACAGTGATGAAGGTGATGATGATAGTGGCTATATATGGTGATAATGATGATGATAGCTTGGGTCTTTTGCGATGTACATCAATGCATGATTCTTTATGGTCACCATAGCTAGCTAGTACCCCATTATGGAAATACATATATGCCATCTTACTGTATATTTGTCTCTATTCTCTCTCTATATATTAATTTTTGTACTAGCTAGTCATTAAAAATATATGCATAACATTTTATGATAACAATTTTTTTCCCACCAAAATGGTGTTGATGTTGCTAATCACAGAAGTAAAGTATTTATAAGATGTAATTAGCTAAATATTTTAGCATGTTTTGTTTACTACATCATCGCATGCCTTTTTTTATAACAATCACAGCATGCCATTCGTGAGCAAAATTTAACAATCTATAAACAAAAATTACGCTTCATAAAAATATAACATATAAATTTAATTTTTATCTAGTTTATAACGAACAACTCAATGCATCGATATACAGTGAACTAAAACCGATCGACGAGTTATTTAAATTCAAAACTAAAACATTTTAATATTAAAATCTAACTAGATTTTATATCGGGATTTCATAAACCAAACCAATGTATATTCCATTGATATTCATCATAGTTGAACGAATTCTAAGATCTCCACAGGTACAAGAATTATGATCATTAGAATAATATAAAAAGTAACGTTGCATAGATTTGGTTTGTGGCTATAGCCACATACAACACACACGTGAACACAGAGTGAGTTGTATACAATAGAGAGATTGAGACATAAAAACTAGAACCCATCATCTTTGGTTGTATCTTTGGTAGAGACAGGGAAACATGTTTTGTGATCATAGGGTACATATCTTCTGCACGTGTATGTCTCTGCAATTCTTTTTATTTTTTTCATTTTCCCCCTAATTTTTTTTTTGACATTTGTTCACATGCACCCCTCCTGCTGTAAGCTACACAACTACAAATTGATAGTTTGATACTTACGTCAAATCAATTCTGAAACCTTCCCAAAGTAATTTGTTTCCCAGCTTTCATTCGATTTAGTTAGGATTTGTTCCGGGGAATGTTTAGAAAAAGTATATGGGTTCCACATAAAAGGGTTTCTAATTCAATTTAGTAGGGTTAAAAGTGAAAGTCTCACCTACTCAGCATACGTATATAAAATACTATTATATAGATATGGTTTTGAAACAAACGATTATAGGTCATGGACTTGAGATATGTTCTACTTCTATATGTAAAAGCAAGCCTCCTAAAGCCTATACCATCACCACATGGCTCAGACGCAATACAGGATAAAAACATAAACAACTAAGAAAAAGTTTTGACTCAATCAACATCGAATATACACATTATTCAATATTCAAAAGACAACTGATATATGGAGGGTTTACACAACCAAACCATGAGTACTACTTGTTCTTCTTTGGCTCTTCCTTTGCTCATACTCTGCATCATATGTAGGCAACTCGTAAAGCCAAACAGGACATTTGTTTCTCGTTCTGAGCCACAGCCATGTATTTATAACGATGGTGCACCAATGATTCGTATTCGATCAGAATTACCAATATTGTAATCCCATCAGGACTATTCCCTAGACAAGTTTAGGCAGTGGCTTTCTGTGAGAAGGTGGCATCTGACCCCAATAACTTTTCAAAATTCAATGCAAAACATTGAATAAGTTCAATATGCCCCATTGTTTGTAGCAAATATATTCCTAATTCTTGAACAATTTTACTTATGCCTCCAACAAAAAAATTTCTCTGAATCCGCCCTGAGTTTAGGCGGTGACATATAAAAAAGAAACAAAATGAATTTGTAATACATGTCCCAGATTACCATTTTCCAAATTTGAAAAGAATATAAAATGTAAACGCAAGGGAACAAAATACACTTTTAAAACCCAGCAAGAGCAAAAGTCAGTCATGATGAGGGTATAATGGTCATTTAAAGGACTCGTCTTTTTTTTTTGTGTCTGCAGGAGTAAGACCTTCTCCATTGGGAGGTTGTAGGAAAGCTCCTAACCAAAAAGTAATAATATAAATATAGAGAAGTATGAAAGAGAAGATAGAAGAGGTTCTTTAAACCTTGGTTTTAGAACCGGTTGCTAAGTTTTAATGTCACATGTTATTTTTTCATTTGCCAATGTCTTTTTAAATTAGTTAAATTAATATATATAAATATGATAGATTAAAATATTAATTCTTTTTTGTTTAACACCTCAAACCACCGACCCCACCGATGGAGATGCTCTAATCTTTCTTGCCTTCTTGGTGTTTTTAGACTTTGGTTAAAGAACTTTAATGGGTGGTTTGGGGTTTCAGTTTCATTTCATTTAATCAAATGAATCTCTAAAGGTGACTTGTTTGTTCAAGGCTTTGGCTCTGTCACTTGTTGACTTGTGTTTGAATGTACTTGATTTTAAAGGGAAGAAATGGTTCTCAAGCAGTCCCAGGAAGAAAGAAGAGAGACGCCGAGGTTGTGAACGATACTAGGGAGGATGGTGAAAATGCAAAGGCTTTGGCTGGTTAAGAAAAGGAAGAGCTTACTAGACTCAGAGAGCAAGTGAGTGAGTTGCAGACAAAACTATCAGAGAAAGAAGAGGTTTTGAAGTCAATGGAGAGAAATCAGGTGAAAGAGATGCAAGAGAAGCTCGAAGAAGCAAAACGATTAGTTGCTGAAAAGGAGATGCTGATCAAGTCTATGCAGTTAGACTTATCTGAGACAAAGGTAAACTTTTCTCTCTTGTGTTTCTCCAGATTACTCTTTTTTTTTTTATCATCCGATCTTCAAATGTTCTTCAAATGCGAGTTCCATATTGTTCTTGTTTCTCATTTCCTCGGCTTTGTATTCGGAAACGTTGTCCTTTTATGGGAAGGGAAGAAAAGGAAATAAATAATATTTATACTTTTTAGAAAAAACCTTAACTGTCACCTATATATCTGAGGGGGGCACCAGTAACTTTGGGCGACCTCATTTGTCACATAGTCTCTCTCTCTTTCATATTATTTTCATTTTACAATTAAAATTTTGTTTCATTTTAAGTGTTATTTTATATATTTTAATATAAAATTTAATAATAATATTTTCTATTTTATTTTTTTATTAGTTAAAATATAGTTAGTTGTACATATAATGATATTTTTATTTTGCAAATATGTAAAATTAAATATTTTTTTAATCTGTGTACATAAACTTAAAACGACAAATAAAATGAAACAGAAAGAATAATATCATAACGATAAAGTCTAACTCAAGATAATTTAAGAACTATCGGTTTATCATTTTTAAGAACTATTTTTTTTACATCGCTTTTTTGACATCGTATCATTTTTTTTTTCCTTTTTTAAGAACTATCGGTCTGCGATTATGGTATTTTGGCCTTTATCATTTTTTATATTTTATGCATTAAATTTGGAAATTTTCGAATAAGAACACTGCAATTTATTGAAATGTAAAAGCTTCCAATTTTCAATGTTAAAGTTAAAAATTTAAAAATTTAACATGTGTCAGTCTTAAATAATTTACTAATTTAAGTTTCATATCTAATAAATTATAGTTTTATCACGATTCATCATCAGCTATATATGACCAACGAAGCTTATTTTGGATCGTTGGATTGTGCGTTGTCAACCTACCTCCTGATCATCGGAGACACGTTTGGTGTTGTTTTAAAATTTCTAAACATATTTTACATTTGTATTAGTATATATTAACTTTTCTTTCATGGTGCATGAGCAACACTTTAGTTTTTTTTATCAATTAATTTAGTAAAACTTCATAATACTCTCTAAATTGGTGAACTAACCACTATAAAATCGATATTCTCTAAAAAAACGGAGACAATAAATGTTTCAAACCTTGACTTTCATCATATGTTAGTGAAGTATGCAACTATGCATTAAAACAATATTTTCATATTTTGGAAATTTTCTCAAAATCTATGTGTTAACCCGTACAAAAATATTGAATTTTTCGGTAAATGCTCTGTATACTGAAGCCTATGATCTTTAGTGTTGTTTTAAAATTTCTAAACACATTCTAAATTTGTTTTAATGTATATTAAACTTTCTTTCATGGTACATGGGCAGCATTTTAATTTTTGTCAATTAATTTAATAAAAATTCATAATACTCCTTAAATTGGTGGACTAACCACTATAAAATCATTATTCTCTAGAAAAACGGAGACAACAAAGGTTCCAAACCTCTTTGAACTTCATCATATGTTAGTGAAGATTGCAACTATGCATTAAAAAATTATTTTCATATTTTGGAGTTTTTCTCAAAATCTACGTGTTAACCCCTACGAAAATATTGAATTTTTCGGTAAATGCTTTAGTGTTGTTTTAAAATTTTAAACACATTCTAAATTTGTTTTAATGTATATTAAACTTTCTTTCATGGTACATGGGCAGCGTTTTAATTTTTGTCAATTAATTTAGTAAACATTCATAATACTCCTTAAATTGGTGGACTAACCACTATAAAATCGTTATTCTCTAGAAAAACGGAGACAACAAAGGTTCCAAACCTCTTTGAACTTCATCATATGTTAGTGAAGATTGCAACTATGCATTAAAAAATTATTTTCATATTTTGGAGTTTTTCTCAAAATCTACGTGTTAACCCCTACGAAAATATTGAATTTTTCGGTAAATGCTTTATATACTGAAACCTATGATCTTTAGTGTTGTTTTAAAATTTCAAAGCACATTCTACATTTGTATTAATGTATATTAAACTTTTTTTCAAGGTACATGAGCATCGTTTTAATTTTTTGTCAATTAGTTTAGTAAAACTTCATAATACTCTCTAAATTGGTGGACTAACCACTATAAAATCGCTATTCTCTAGAAAAAACGGAGACAACAAAGGTTCCAAACCTCTTTGACCTTCATTGTATGTTAGTGAAGGATGCAACTATGCACTAAAACAATATTTTTATTTTTTTATTTTTTTCTTAA
The DNA here is from genome assembly GCF_000695525.1 of Brassica oleracea var. oleracea. NCBI lineage: Eukaryota > Viridiplantae > Streptophyta > Magnoliopsida > Brassicales > Brassicaceae > Brassica > Brassica oleracea. Next base: position 1,739,355 of record NC_027749.1, on the reverse strand, counting down.
AATCTATGTGTTAACCCCTACGAAAATATTGATTTTTTCGGTAAATGCTCTATATACTGAAGCCTATGATCTTTAGTGTTGTTTTAAAATTTTTAAACACATTCTATATTTTTATTAATATATATTAAACTCTCTTTCATGGTACATGAACATCGTTTTACACTTTTGTCAATTAATTTAGTAAAACTTCATAATACTCCCTAAATTGGTGGATTAACCATTATAAAATCGATATTCTTTGGAAAAACGGAGACAACTAAGGTTTCAAACCTCTTTGATCTTCATCATATGTTAATGAAGGATGCAACTATGCATTAAAACAATATTTTTATATTTTTCATATTTTTCTCAAAATCTGTTTATCTGTGTTAACCACTATGAAAATAATGGATTTTTTGGTAAATGCTCTATATACTGAAGCCTATGATCTTTAGAGTTGTTTTATGTTTTAAAATTTCTAAACACATTCTGCATTTGTATTACTGTATATTAAACTCTCTTTCAAGGTACATGAGCATCGTTTAAATTTTTTGTCAATTAATTTAGTAAAACTTCATAATACTCCCTAAATTGGTGGAATAACCACTATAAAAACGCTATTCTCTAGAAAAAAGGAGACAACAAAGGTTTCAAACCTCTTTGACCATTATTGTATGTTAGTCAAAGATGCAACTATTCACTAAAACAGTATTTTCATATTTTTTAATTTTTCTCAAAATCTAAGTGTTAATCCTTACGAAAATATTGATTTTTCGGTAAATGCTATTTATACTGAAGCCTATGATCTTTAGTGTTGTTTTAAAATTTCTAAACACATTCTATATTTTTATTAATATATATTAAACTCTCTTTCATGGTACATGA
>NC_027749.1:1737515-1738373 GCF_000695525.1 Brassica oleracea var. oleracea | reverse complement strand
TGAAAGATGCAACTATGCATTAAAACAATAATTTCATATTTTTGAATTTTTCTTCAAAATCTATGTGTTAACCCCTATGAAAATATTTTTCGGTAAATACTCTATATACTGAAGCATATGATCTTTAGTGTTGTTTTAAAATTTCTAAACACATTCTACATTTGTATTAATGTATATTAAACTCTCTTTCATGGTACATAGGCATCATTTTATTTCTTTTGTCAATTAATTTAGTAAAACTTCATAATATTCCCTAAATTGTTGGACTAACCACTATAAAATCGCTACTCTCTAGAAAAACGGAGACAACAAATCTTCCAAACCTTTTTGACCTTTATCATATGTTTGTGAATGTTGAAAATATGCATTAAAACAGTATTTTCACATTTTAAAATTTTTCTAAAAATCTACGTGTTAAACCTTACAAAAATATTGAATGTTCAGTAAATGCTCTGTATCTGAAGCCTAATATCTTTAGTGTTGTTTTAAAATGTCTAAACACATTCTATATTTGTGTTAATGTATATTAAACTCTCTTTCATAGTACATGTGCATCATTTTAATTTTTTGTCAATTAATTTAGTAAAACTTCATAATACTCCTTAAATTGGTGGATTAACCACTATAAAATCGTTATTCTCTAGAAAAACAGAGACAATTAAGTTTTCAAGCCTCTTTGACCTTCATATGAATCATATGTTAGTGAAAGATGCAACTATGCATTAAAACAATATTTTTATATTTTTGAATTTTTTTCTCAAAATAAGTGTGTTGACCCATATGAAAATACTAGCTTTTTCGAGAAATGCTCTATATACTGAAACCTATGATCTTTAGAGTTGTTTTAAAATTTCTAAA
>NC_027749.1:1737080-1737454 GCF_000695525.1 Brassica oleracea var. oleracea | reverse complement strand
AATTAATTTAGTAAAACTTCATAATACTTCCTAAATTGGTGGATTAACCACTATAAAATCGCTATTCTCTAGAAAAACGGAGGCAATAAAGTTTCCAATCCTCTTTGACCTTCATCATATGTTAGTGAAGGATGCAACTATGCACTAAATCAGTATTTTCATTTTTTAATTTCTCTCAAAATCTATGTGTTAACCCCCTCTACGAAAATATTATTTTTTTCGATAAATGCTCTATATACTGAAGCCTATGATCTTTAGTGTTGTTTTAAAATTTCTAAACATATTCGACATTTGTATTAATGTATATTAAACTCCATTTCATGGTACATGAGCATCGTTTTAAATTTTTGTCAATTAATTTAGTAAAACTTCAT
>NC_027749.1:1732889-1737004 GCF_000695525.1 Brassica oleracea var. oleracea | reverse complement strand
AAACCTCTTTGACCTTCATCATATGTTAGTGTAGGATGCAAATATGCATTAAAACAATATTTTTATATTTTTGATTTGTTTTTTCAAATTCTGTGTGTTAACAAACCCTATGAAAATATTGGATTTTTCGGTAAATGCTCTATATATTGAGGCCTATGATCTTTAGAGTTGTTTTAAATTTCTAAACACATTCTACATTTGTATTAATATATATTAAACTCTCTTTCATGGTACACGGGCATCATTTTAATTTTTTGTCAATTAATTTAACAAAACTTCATAATACTCCCTAAATTGGTGGACTAACCACTATAAAAACGCTATTCTCTAGAAAAAACGGAGAAAACAAAGATTCCAAACCTCTTTGACCATCATCGTATGTTAGTCAAAGATGCAACTATTCACCAAAACAGTATTTTCATATTTTTTTTAATTTTTCTCAAAATCTAAGTGCTAATCCCTACGAAAATATTGATTTTTCGGTAAATGCTCTATATATTGAAGCCTATGATCTTTAGTGTTGTTTTAAAATTTCTAAACACATTCTACATTTGTATTAATGTATATTAAACTTTCTTTCAAGGTACATGAGCATCATTTAAAATTTTTGTTAATTAATTTAGTAAAACTTCATAATACTCCTTAAATTAGTGGATTAACCACTATAAAATTGCTATTCTCTAGAAAAACGGAAACAACAAAGGTTCCAAACCTCTTTGATCTTCATCATATGTTACTGAAAGATGCAACTATGCATTAAAACAATAATTTCATATTTTTGAATTTTTCTTCAAAATCTATGTGTTAACCCCTACGAAAATATTGATTTTTGGGTAAATGCTCTATATATTGAAGCCTATGATCTTTAGTGTTGTTTTAAATTTCTAAACACATTCTACATTTGTATTAATGTATATTAAACTCTCTTTCATGGTACATGGGCATCGTTTTATTTCTTTTGTCAATTAATTTAGTAAAACTTCATAATATTCCCTAAATTGTTGGACTAACCACTATAAAATCGTTACTCTCTAGAAAAACGGAGACAACAAATCTTCCAAACCTCTTTGACCTTTATCATATGTTTGTGAATGATGAAAATATGCATTAAAATAGTATTTTCATATTTTAAATTTTTTCTCAAAACCTACGTGTTAAACCTTACAAAAATATTGAATTTTCATTAAATGCTCTATATCTGAAGCCTAATATCTTTAGTGTTGTTTTAAAATTTCAAAACACATTCTACATTTGTATTAATGTATATTAAACTCTCTTTCATGGTACATGGGCATCGTTTTATTTCTTTTGTCAATTAATTTAGTAAAACTTCATAATATTCCCTAAATTGTTGGACTAACCACTATAAAATCGTTACTCTCTAGAAAAACGGAGACAACAAATCTTCCAAACCTCTTTGACCTTTATCATATGTTTGTGAATGATGAAAATATGCATTAAAATAGTATTTTCATATTTTAAATTTTTTCTCAAAACCTACGTGTTAAACCTTACAAAAATATTGAATTTTCATTAAATGCTCTATATCTGAAGCCTAATATCTTTAGTGTTGTTTTAAAATTTCTAAACACATTCTACATTTTGTATTAATGTATATTAAACTCTATTTCATGGTACATGAGCATCGTTTTAAATTTTTGTCAATTAATTTAGCAAAACTTCATAATACTCCCTAAATTGGTGGATTAACCATTATAAAATCGCTATTCTCTAGAAAAATGGAGACAACAAAGTTTTCAAACCTCTTTGACGTTCATCATACGTTAGTGAATGATACAACTATGCACTAACAGTATTTTCATTTATTTTTCTCAAAATCTATGTGTTAACCCCTACGAAAATATTGATTTTTGGGTAAATGCTCTATATATTGAAGCCTATGATCTTTAGTGTTGTTTTAAATTTCTAAACACATTCTACATTTGTATTAATGTATATTAAACTCTATTTCACGGTACATGAGCATCGTTTAAAATTTTTGTCAATTAATTTAGTAAAACTTCATTATACTACCTAAATTGGTGGATTAACCGTTATAAAATTGCTATTCTCTAGAAAAATGGAGACAAAAAAGGTTTCAAACCTCTTTGACCTTCATCATATGTTAGTGTAGTATGCAAATATGCATTAAAACAATATTTTTATTTTTTTGATTTTTTTTTACCAATCTGTGTGTTAACAACCCCTTTGAAAATATTGGATTTTTCGGTAAATGCTCTATATATTGAAGCCTATGATCTTTAGTGTTGTTTTAAAATTTCTAAACACATTCTACATTTGTATTAATATATATTAAACTCTCTTTCATGGTACATGGGCATCATTTTATTTTTTTGTCAATTAATTTAGTAAAACTTCATAATACTCCTTAAATTGGTGGACTAACCATTATAAAATCGCTATTCTCTAGAAAAAAATGGAGACAACAAATGTTCCAAACCTCTTTGACCATCATCATATGTTAGTCAAAGATGCAACTATGCACTAAAACAGTATTTTCATATTTGTTTTTAAATTTTTCTCAAAATTTATGTGTTAATCCCTGCGAAAATATTGATTTTTTCGGTAAATGCTCTATATACTAAAGCATATGATCTTTATTGTTGTTTTCAAATTTCTAAACACATTTTAAATTTGTATTAATGTATATTAAACTTTCTTTCACGGTACATGAGCATCGTTTAAAATTTTTGTCAATTAATTTAGTAAAACTTCATAATACTCCTTAAATTAGTGGATTAACCACTATAAAATTGATATTATCTAGAAAACCGAAAAAAACAAAGATTCCAAACCTTTTTGATCTTCATCATAAGTTAGTGAAAGATGCAACTATGCATTAAAACAATAATTTCATATTTTTGAATTTTTCTTCAAAATCTATGTGTTAACACCCCTACAAAAATATTGATTTTTTTGGTAAATGCTCTATATACTCAAGCCTATGATCTTTAGTGTTGTTTTAAAATTTCTAAACACATTCTACATTTTGTATTAATGTATATTAAACTCTATTTCATGGCACATGTGCATCATTTTAATTTTTCGTCAATTAATTTAGTAAAACTTCGTAATACTCCCTAAATTGGTGGAGTAACCACTATAAAATCGCTATTCTCTAAAACCATGTATTTAAACATTATTTGAAATTTTTCTCAAAATCTATGAGTTAACCCCTACAAAAATATTGAATTTTTTGGTAAATGCTCTATATATTGAAGCCTGATCTTTATTGTTGTTTTTAATATTTTAAACACATTCTACATTTGTATTAATGTATATTAAACATTCTTTCATGGTTCATGAGCATCGTTTTAAATTTTTGTCAATTAATTTAGTAAAACTTCATAATACTCCTTAAATTGGTGGATTAACCTTAATAAAATCGATATTCTCTGGAAAAACGGAAACAACTAAGGTTTCAAACCTCTTTGATCTTCATCATATGTTAGTGAAGGATGAAACTATGCATTAAAACAGTATTTTCATTTTTTTAAAATTTTTTTCAAAATCTGTGTGTTAACCCCTACGAAAGTAATGAATTTTTCGGTAAATGCTCTATATACTGAAGCCTATGATCTTTAGTGTTGTTTTAAAATTTCTAAACACATTCTACATTTGTGTTAATGTATATTAAACTCTCTTTTATAGGACATGAGCATCGATATTCTCTGGAAAAACGGAGACAACTAAGGTTTCAAACCTCTTTGATCTTCATCATATGTTAGTGAAGGATGCAACTATGCATTAAACAATATTTTTATATTTTTCATATTTTTCTCACAATCTGTTTATCTATGTTAACCACTATGAAAATAATGGATTTTTCGGTAAATGCTCTATATACTGAAGCCTATGATCTTTAGTGTTATTTTTATAGGACATGAGCATCGATATTCTCTGGAAAAACGGAGACAACTAAGGTTTCAAACCTCTTTGATCTTCATCATATGTTAGTGAAGGATGCAACTATGCATTAAACAATATTTTTATATTTTTCATATTTTTCTCACAATCTGTTTATCTGTTGGAGACAACAAAGGTTTTAAACCTCTTTGACCATCATTGTATGTTAGTCAAAAATGCAACTATTC
>NC_027749.1:1730793-1732789 GCF_000695525.1 Brassica oleracea var. oleracea | reverse complement strand
TAATTTAGTAATACTTCATAATACTCCCTAAATTGGTGGACTAACCGCTGTAAAATCGCAATTTTCTACAAAAACGGAAGCAACAAAGGTTCCAAACCTCTTTGACCTTCATCATATGTTAGTGAAGGATGCAACTATGCATTAAAACAATATTTTTATATTTTTCTCACAATATGTTTATCTGTGTTAACCACTATGAAAATAATGGATGTTTCGGTAAATGCTCTATATACTGAAGCCTATGATCTTTAGAGTTGTTTTAAAATTTCTAAACATATTCTACATTTGTATTAATATATATTAAACTTTCTTTCATGGTACATGGGCATCGTGTTAATTATTTGTCAATTAATTTAGTAAAACTTCATAATACTCCCTAAATTGGTGGAATAACCACTATAAAAACATTATTCTCTAGAAAAAACGGTGACAACAAAGGTTTCAAACCTCTTTGACCTTCATATAAATCATATGTTAGTGAAAGATGCAACTATGCATTAAAACAATATTTTTACATTTTTGAATTTTTTCTCAAAATAAGTGTGTTGACCCCAATGAAAATACTAGATTTTTCGAGAAATGCTCTATATACTGAAGCCTAATATCTTTAGTGTTGTTTTAAAATGTCTAAACACGTTCTATATTGTTAAATTGTTGGACTAACCACTATAAAATCGCTACTCTCTAGAAAAACGGCGCCAACAAATCTTCCAAACCTCTTTGACCTTCATCATATGTTAGTGAAGGATGCAACTATGCATTAAAACAATATTTTTATATTTTTCTCACAATATGTTTATCTGTGTTAACCACTATGAAAATAATGGATGTTTCGGTAAATGCTCTATATCTGAAGCCTAATATCTTTAGTGTTGTTTTAAAATGTCTAAACACGTTCTATATTTGTGTTAATGTATATTAAACTCTCTTTCATGGTACACGTGCATCGTTTTAATTTTTTTGTCAATTAATTTAGTAAAACTTCATAATACTCCCTAAATTGGTGGATTAACCACTATAAAATCGCTATTCTCTAGAAAAACGGAGACAACAAAGTTTTCAAACCTCTTTGACCTTCATATAAATCATATGTTAGTGAAAGATGCAACTATGCATTAAAACAATATTTTTACATTTTTGAATTTTTTCTCAAAATAAGTGTGTTGACCCCAATGAAAATACTAGATTTTTCGAGAAATGCTCTATATACTGAAACCTATGATCTTTAGAGTTGTTTTAAAATTTCTAAATGCATTCTACATTTGTATTAATTTATATTAAACTCTCTTTCACGGTACATGGGCATCGTTTTAATTTTGTTGTCAATTAATTTAGTAAAACTTCATAATACTTCCTAAATTGGTGGATTAACTAGTATAAAATCGCTATTCTCTAGAAAAACGGAGACAATAAAGTTTCCAATCCTCTTTGACCTTCATCATATGTTAGTGAAGGATGCAACTATGCACTAAATCAGTATTTTCATTTTTTTAATTTCATTCAAAATCTATGTGTTTACCTCTACGAAAATATTGAATTTTTTGGTAAATACTCTATATACTGAAGCCTATGAACTTTAGTGTTGTTTTAAAATTTCTAAACATATTCTACATTTGTATTAATGTATATTAAACTCTATTTCATGGTACATGAGCATCGTTTAAAATTTTTGTCAATTAATTTAGTAAAACTTTATTATACTACCTAAATTGGTGGATTAACCGTTATAAAATCGTTATTCTCTAGAAAAATGGAGACAAGAAAGGTTTAAAACCTCTTTGACCTTCATCATATGTTAGTGTAGGATGCAAATATGCATTAAAACAATATTTTTATATTTTTGATTTGTTTTTTCAAATTCTGTGTGTTAACAACCCCTATGAAAATATTGGATTTTTGGTAAATGCTCTATATATTGAAGCCTATGATCTTTAGAGTTGTTTTAAATTTCTAAACACATTCTACATTTGTATTAATATATATTAAACTCTCTTTT
>NC_027749.1:1729903-1730780 GCF_000695525.1 Brassica oleracea var. oleracea | reverse complement strand
TTTTTGTCAATTAATTTAGTAAAACTTCATAATACTCCCTAAATTGGTGGACTAACCACTATAAAAACGCTATTCTCTAGAAAAAACGGAGACAACAAAGGTTCCAAACCTCTTTGACCATCATCGTATGTTAGTCAAAGATGCAACTATTCACTAAAACAGTATTTTCATATTTTTTTAATTTTTCTTAAAATCTAAATGTTAATCCCTAAGAAAATATTGATTTTCGGTAAATGCTCTATATACTGAAGCCTATGATCTTTAGTGTTGTTTTAAAATTTCTAAACACATTCTACATTTGTATTAATGTATATTAAACTTTTTTTTATAGTACATGAGCATCATTTTAAATTTTTGAAAATTAATTTAGTAAAACTTCATAATACTCCTTAAATTGGTGGATTAACCACTATAAAATTGCTATTCTCTAGAAAAACGGAAACAACAAAGGTTCCAAACCTCTTTGACCTTCATCATATGTTAGTGAATGATGCAACTATGCATTAAAACAGTAATTTTATATTTTTAAATTTTTCTTCAAAATCTATATGTTAACCCTACGGAAATATTGATTTTTTCGGTAAATGTTCTATATACTGAAGCCTATGATCTTTAGTGTTGTTTTAAAATTTCTAAACACATTCTACATTTTTTATTAATGGTACATGAGCATCGTTTAAAATTTTTGTCAATTAATTTAGTAAAACTTCATAATACTCCCTAAATTGGTGGATTAACCTTTATAAAATCGATATTCTCTGGAAAAACGGAGACAACAAAGTTCCCAAACCTCTTTGACGTTCATCATACGTTAGTGAATGACGCAACTATGCACTAAAACAGTATTTTCATTTATTTTTTCTTCAAAATCTATGTG
>NC_027749.1:1727069-1729825 GCF_000695525.1 Brassica oleracea var. oleracea | reverse complement strand
ATTCTACATTTGTATTAATGTATATTAAACTCTCTTTTATAGTACATGAGCATCATTTAAAATTTTTGAAAATTAATTTAGTAAAACTTCATAATACTCCTTAAATTGGTGGATTAACCACTATAAAATTGCCATTCTCCAGAAAAACGGAAACAACAAAGGTTTCAAACCTCTTTGACCTTCATCATATGTTAGTGAAAGATGCATCTATGAAGTAAAACAGTAATTTCATATTTTTGATTTTTTCTTAAAAATCTGTGTTAACCCCTACGAAAATATTGTTTTTTTTGTAAATACTCCATATACTAAAGCCTACGATCTTTAGTGTTGTTTTAAAATTTCTAAACACATTCTACATTTTGTATAAATGTATATTAAACTCTTTTTCATGGTACAAGAGCATCATTTTAATTTTCTTCAATTTATTTAAAAAAACTTCTTAATACTCGCTAAATTGGTGGATTAACCCCTATAAAATCGCTATTTTTAGAAAAACAGAGATATCAAAGGTTCCAGACCTCTTTGACCTTCAACATATGTTAGTGAAGGATGAAACTATGCATTAAACAATATTTTTGAATTTTTCTAAAAATCTATGTATTAACCCCTACAAAAATATTGATTTTTTCGGTAAATGCTCTATATACTAAGCCTATGATCTTTAGTGTTGTTTTAAAACTTCTAAACACATTCTACATTTGTATTAATGTATATTAAACTCTGGTTCATGGTACATGAGCATCGTTTTAATTTTTTGTCAATTAATTTAGTAATACTTCATAATACTCCCTAAATTGGTAGACTAACCGCTATGAAATCGCAATTCTCTACAAAAACGGAGACAACAAAGGTTTCAAACCTCTTTAACCTTCATCATATGTTAGTGAAAGATGCAACTATGTATTAAAACAGTATTTGGAAATTTTCTCAAAATCTATGCGCTAACTAAACCCTACTAAAATATTGAATTTTTCGGCAAATGCTTTATATACCGAAGTCTATGATCTTTAGTGTTGTTTTAAAATTTCTAAACACATCCTACATTTGTATTAATTTATATTAAACTTTCTCTCACGGTACATGGGCATCGTTTTAATTTTTTATCAATTAATTTAGTAAAACTTCGTAATACTCCATAAATTGGTGGACTAACCCCTATAAAATCTATTCTCAAGAAAAACGGATACAACAAAGGTTTCAAACCTCTTTAACCTTGATCATATGTTACTGAAGGATGCAACTACGCTATAAACAGTATTTTCTTGTCTTTGAATTTTTCTCAAAATCTATGTGTTAATAACCCTACGAAAATATTTAATTTTTCGGTAAATGCTCTATATACTGAACCCTATGATCTTTAGTGTTGTTTTAAAAATATTAAACACATTCTACATTTGTATTAATGTATATTAAACTTTCCTTCAAGGTACATGAGCAACATATTAATTTTTTATCAATAATTTAGTAAGACTTCATAATACTTCATAAATTGGTGTACTAACCAATATAAATCGCTATTTTCTAGAAAAACGGAGACAACAAAGGTTCAAAACCTCTTGGACCTTCATCATATGTTAGTGAAAGATGCAACTATGCATTAAAACAGTATTTTCATATTTTTGAATTTTTCTCAAAATCTAAGTGTTAACTAACCGCTACGAAAATATTGAATTTTCTGTAAATTCTCTATATATTGAAGCCTATGATCTTTAGTGTTGTTTTTTAAATTTCTATACACATTCTACATCTGTATTAATGTATATTAAACTTTCTTTCAAGGTACATTGGCATCGTTTTATTTTTTTGTCAATTAATTTAGTAAAACTTCATAATACTCCCTAAATTGGTGGACTAACCATTATAAATTCGCAATTCTCTAGAAAAAACGAAGACAAAAAAGGTTCCAAACCTCTTAGACCTTCATCGTATGTTAATGAAGGAAGCAACTATGCATTAAAATGGTATTCTCTTATTTTTTATTTTTTCTCAAAATCTATGTGTTTAACCCCTACGAAAATATTGAATTTTTCGATAAATGCTCTATATACTGAAGCCTATGATCTTTAATGCTATTTTAACATTTCTAAACACATTCTACATTTGTATTAATGTATACTAGACCCTGATCCGCGCGCCAACGCGGATATGAATTTTTAGTTTTTAATTATTAATTTTATTAAATGATGTATTTGTAATATTCGTTCATATTATATTCATTAAGTAAATATATTTTTTTTGCATCTTAAACTATCTATTTTTTACGAATGTGTAATATCATATAAAAAATATTAAAAAAATGAGTATAGAGTTAATTAGATAGTTTTAAAAACAGAAATATTTCTTTCGTGTGCGATATCATAGAAATAATGATCCGCCCAGTTAACAAAAATCATGATTATTTTATGTGTAATTTTTTTTTATTTTGACCTTTTCCTTAAAAATATATTAAATTTTACATATTTTAATTAGAATATTTTTAATATCTTTACCTTTTTATTTGAAATGCAACTCAATATTTTTTTTAACAATTATAACAAAATATCTAAAAAATATTTTTAGAATTTGTTTGAAAAATATGAAAATTACATTTTAAATTAAAATTATCCTAAAATATGATAAGTTTTGATGTAAACGAAAACTCAAATTATGTCAAAAATAATGATATTCAATGATAATAACAATTTTAATTGATTATTTTTAAAAAAATACATTTACAAAAATATTGTTTGAAAGAAAATTCATTTATCTTTCAAATA
>NC_027749.1:1725255-1726356 GCF_000695525.1 Brassica oleracea var. oleracea | reverse complement strand
AAGTAATAAATTAGGCAGTTTTATTCGTTTTAGGATATTTCATAAATGCAACTGAAAAAGACAAGTAAACAAAAAGGGAGTTTAATTAATGAAGTAAGAACATTTTCAAATGGGTACTTCTCTTTTAATAATATAGATTAAACTCTCTTTCACGGTAAATAGGCATCATTTTATTGTTTTTGTCAATTAATTTAGTAAAACTTCATAATATTCCCTAAATTGGTGGACTAACCTCTATAAAATCATTACTCTCTCTAAAAATAGAGACAACAAATGTTTCAAACCTCTTTAACCTTTATCATATGTTTGTGAAGGATTCAAATATGCATTAGAACAATATTTTCATATTTTTGAATTTTTCTCAAAATCTATGTGTTAAACCCTACGAAAATATTTAATTTTTCGGTAAACGCTCTATATCTGAAGCCTAATATCTTTAGTGTTGTTTTAAAATTACTAAACACATTCTACATTTGTGTTAATGTATATTAAACTCACTTTCATGTTACATGAACATCATTTTAATTTTTATCAATTAATTTAGTAAAACTTCATAATACTCCCTAAATTTGGGGATTAACTACAATAAAATCGCTATTCTCACGAAAAAACGGAGACAACAAAGGTTCCCAACCTCTTTGACCTTCATCGTATGTTAGCGAAAGATGCAACTATACTTTAAAAAAGAATTTTTATATTTTGGAATTTTTCTCAAAATCTTTGTGTTAACCTCTACGAAATATTGATATTTGTTTCCGTAAATGCTCTATATACTGAAGCCTACGATCTTTAGTGTTGTTTTTAAAATTTCTAAACACATTTTACATTTGTATTAACGTCTATTAATTTTTTTTTCTTTCATGATACACGGGTATAGTTTTAATTTTTTGTTAATTAGATTAGTAAAACTTCATAATACTCCCTAAATTAGTGTACTAACCACTATAAAATCGTTATTCTATAGAAAAACGGAGGCAACAAAGGTTTCAATCCTCTTTGACCTTCATCATATGTTAGTGAAGGATATATTAGTGAATGATGCAACTATGCATTAAAACAGCATTTTCATATTTTTGAATTTTTCTCAAAATCTATGTGTTA
>NC_027749.1:1684066-1725190 GCF_000695525.1 Brassica oleracea var. oleracea | reverse complement strand
TACATTTGTATTAATTTATATTAAACTCTCTTACATGGTACACGAGCATCGTTTTAATTTTTTTTCAATTAATTTAGTAAAACTTCATAATACTCCCTAAACTGGTGGATTAACCACTATAAAATCGTTATTCTCTAGAAAATCGGAAATAAAAAAGGTTTCAAACCTCTTTGACCTTCATAATATGTTAGTGAAGGATGCAACTGTGCATTAAAACAGTAATTTTATATTTTTGAAATTTTCTCAAAATCTATGTGTTAACTTAACTTAACCCCTACGAAAATATTGAATTTTTCTGTAAATGCTCTATATACTGATGCCTATGATCTTTAGAGTTGTTTTAAAATTTCTAAACACATTCTACATTTGTATTAATTTATATTAAACTCTCTTACATGGTACACGAGCATCGTTTTAATTTTTTTTCAATTAATTTAGTAAAACTTCATAATACTCCCTAAATTGGTGGATTAACCACTATAAAATCGCTATTCTCTAGAAAAACGAAAACAAGAAAGGTTCTAAACCTCTTTGACCTTCATAATATGTTAGTGAAGGATGCAACTATGCATTAAAACAATAATTTCATATTTTTGAATTTTTCTCAAAATCTATGTGTTAACTTAACCCCTACGAAAATATTAAATTTTTCTGTAAATGCTCTATATACTGAAGCCTATGATATTTAGAGTTGTTTTAAAATTTTTAAACACATGCTACATTTTTATTAATTTATATTAAACTTTCTTTCATGGTACATGGGCTTGGTTTTAAATTTTTGTCAATTAATTTAGTAAAAGTTTATAATACTCCCTAAATTGGGGGATTAACCACAATAAAATCGCTATTCTCTAGAAAAACAGACAACAAAGGTTCCAGACCTCTTTGACCTTCATAATACTTTAGTGAATGATGCAACTATGCATTTAAACAGAATTTTTATATTTTCGAATTTTTCTCAAAATTTTTGTGTTAACCCCTACGAAAATATTGATTTTTTTCGGTAAACGCTCTATATACTGAAGCCTATGATATTTAGTGTTGTTTTAAAATTTCTAAACATATTCTACATTTTTATTTATGTATATTAAACTCTTTTTCATGGTATATAGGCATCATTTTATTTCTTTTGTCAATTAATTTAGTAAAACTTCATAATATTACCTAAATTGGTCGACTAACCACTATAAAATCGCTACTCTCTAGAAAAACGGAGACAACAAATATTTCAAACTTCTTTGACCTTTATCATATGTTTGTGAATGATGCAACTATGTACTAAAACAGCAATTAATTTAGTAAAACTTCATAATACTCCCTAAATTTGTGGAATAATCACTATAAAATCGCTATTCTCTACCAAAACGGAGACAAAAATGGTTCTAATCCTCTTTGACTTTCATCTTATGTTAGTGAATGATGCAACTATGCATTAAAGCTGTATTTTCATATTTTTGAATTTTTCTCAAAATCCATGTGTTAACCCCTACTAAAATATTAAACTTTTCGGTAAATGCTCTATATACTGGAGCCTATGTTTTTTAGTGTTGTTTAAAAATTTCTCAACACATTCTATATTTTTATTAATGTAAATTAAACACTCTTTCCTGGTACATGAGCATCGTTTTAATTTTTTTCAATTAATTTAGTAAAACTTCATAATATTTCCTAAATTGGTGGACTAACCACTATAAAATCGCTATTCTCTAGAAAAAACGGAAACAACAAAGGTTCCAAACCTCTTTGTCCTTCATAATATGTTACTGAATGATACAACTATACACTAAAATAGTAATTTTCATATTTTTTAATTTTTCTAAAAATCTATGTGTAACCTCTACGAAAATATAGAATATTTCGTTAAATTCTCTATATACCGAAGCCTATGATCTTTTGTGTTGTTTTAAAATTTCTAAACACATTCTACATTTGTATTAATGTATATTAAACTATCTTTCATCGTACATGGGCATGGTTTAAAAATTTTGACAATTAATTTAGTAAAACTTCATAATACTCCTTAAATTGGTGGATTAACCACTATAAAATCGCTATTCTCTAGAAAAACGGAAACATCAAAGGTTCCAAACCTCTTTGGCATTCATCATATGTTAGTGAAAGATCAAACTATGCATTAAAACAGTTATTTCATATTTTTGAATTTTTCTCAAAATCTATGTGTTAACCCCCATACGAAAATATTGAATTTTTCGGTAAAAGCTCTATATACCGAAGCCTATGATCATTGGTGTTGTTTTAAAATTATTAAACACATTCTACGTTTGTATTAATGTATATTAAACTCTAATTCATGGTAAGTGGGCATCATTTTTATTTTTTGTCAAATAATTTAGTAAAACTTCTTAATATTCCCTAAATTGGTCGACTAACAACTATAAAATCGCTATTTTATAGAGAAACGGAAACAATAAAAATTCCAATCATCTTTGACTTTCATTATATGTTAGTGAACGATGAAACTATGCATTAAAGCAGTATTTTCATTTTTTTTTATTTTTTTTCAAAATCTATGTGTTAACCCCCCGCTCCACGAAAATATAGAATTTTCGGTAAATGCTCTATATACTGAAGCCTATGATCTTTAGTGTTGTTTTAAAATTTCTAAACACATTCTACATTTGTATTAAAGTATATTAAACTCTCTTTCAAGGTACGTGAGCATCATTTAAAATTTTTGTCAATTAATTTAGTAAAACTTCATAATACTCCCTAAATTGGTGGATTAATCACTATAAAATCGCTATTTTCTAGAAAAACGGAAACAAAAAATGTTCCAACCTCTTTGACCTTCATCATATGTTACTGAAGGAAGAAACTATGCATTAAAACAGTTATTTCATATTTCTCATTTTTTCTCAAAATCTATGTGTTAACCCCTACGAAAATATTGAATTTTTCGGTAAATACTCTATATCTGAAGCTTATGATCTTTAGTGTTGTTTTAAAATTTCTAAATATATTCTACATATGTATTAATGTGTATTGAACTCTCTTTCTTGGTACATATGCATCGTTTTAATTTTTTGTCAATTAATTTAGAAAAACTTCATAATACTCCCTAAATTGGTGGTTTAACCACTACAAAATCGCTATTCTCTAGAAAAACGGAGACATAAAATGTTCAAAACCTCTCTGACCTTTATCATATGTTTGCGAAGGATGCAACTATGCATTAAAACAGTATTTTCATATTTTTAAAAATTTTCAAAGTCTGTGTGTTACCCTACGAAAATATTGAATTTTTCGTTAAATGCTCTATATCTGAAGCCTAATATTTTTAGTGTTGCTTTAAAATTTCAAAACACATTCTACATTTGTATTAATAGATATTAAACTCTATTTCAAGGTACATGAACATCGTTTTAATTTTTTGTCAATTAATTTAATAAAACTTCATAATACTCCCTAAATTGGGGGATTAACCACAATAAAATCGCTATTCTCAAGAAAAAACGGAGACAACAAATGTTCCAAACCTCTTTGACCTTCATCATATGTTAGTGAAGCAAGCAACTATGCATTAAAACAGAATTTTCATGTTTTGCAATTTTTCTCAAAATCTATCTTTGTGTTAACCCCTACAAAAATATTGATTTTTTTTCGGTAAAGACTCTGTATACTGAAGCCTATGATCTTTAGAGTTGTTTTCAAATTTCTAAACACATTCTACATTTGTATTAATGTCTACTATACTTTTTTTTTCTTCCCTGGTACATGGACATCGTTTTAATGTTTTGTCAATTAGTTTAGTAAAACTTCATAATTCTCCCTAAATTAGTAGACTAACCACTATAAAATCGTTATTCTCTAGAAAAACGGAGACAACGAAGGTTCCAATCCTCTTTGAACTTTATCATATGTTAGTGAAGGATGCAACTATGCATTAAAACAGTATTTTCATATTTTTTTAATTTTTCTCCAAATCTGTGTGTTAACAACCCCCAACAAAAATATTACATTTTTCGGTAAATGCTCTATATACTGAAGCCTATGATCTTTAGTGTTGTTTTAAAATTTCAAAACACATTCTACATTTGTATTAATGTATATTAAACTCTCTTTCATGGTACATGAGCATCGTTCTAAATTTTTGTCAATTAATTTAGTAAAACTTCATAATACTCCCTAAATTGGTGGATTAAGCACTATAAAATCGTTATTCTCTACAAAAATGGAAACAATAAAGGTTCCAAACCTCTTTGACCTTCATAATATGTTAGTGAAGGTGCAACTATGCATTAAAACAGTAATTTCATATTATTGAATTTTCCGTAAATACTCTATATACTGAAGCCTATGATCTTTAGTGTTTATTTAAAATTTCTGAACACATTCTACATTTGTATTAATGTATATTAGACTCTTTTTCATGGTACATGGGAATGGTTTTAAATTTTTGTCAATTAATTTAGTAAAACTCCATAACACGCCCTAAATTGGTGGATTAACCACTATAAAATCGCTATTCTCTAGAAAAACGGAGACTTCAAAGGTTCCAAATCTCTTTGACCTTCATCATATGTTAATGAAGGATTCAACTATGCATTAAAACAGTAATTTCATATTTTTGAATTTTTCTGAAAATCTATGTGTTAACCCCTATGAAAAATATTTATTTTTTCGGTAAATGCTCTATATACTGAAGCCTATGATCTTTAGTGTTGTCTGAAATTTTCTTAACACATTATACATTTGTATTAATGTATATTAAACTCTCTTTCACGGTACATAGACATCGTTTTTTTTTGTCAGTTAATTTAGTAAAACTTCATAATATTCCCTAAATTGTTGGACTAACCACTATAAAATCGCTACTCTCCGGAAAAACGGAGACAACAAATGTTCTAAACCTCGTTGACCTTTATCATATGTTAGTGAAAGATGCAACTATGTATTAAACATTATTTTCATATTTTTGATTTTTTTTTTCAAAATTTACGTGTTATCCACCCCTACGAAAATATAGAATTTTTCGGTAAATACTCTATATACTGAAGCATATGATCTTTAGTGTTGTTTTAAAATTTCTAAACACATTCTACATTTGTATTAATGTATATTATACTCTCTTTCAAGGTACATGAGCATCGTTTTAAATTTTGTCAATTAATTTAGTACAACTTCGTAATACTCCTTAAATTGGTGGATTAACCACTATAAAATCGCTATTCTCTAGAAAAACGGAGACAACAAATGTTCCAAACCTCTTTGACATTTATCATATGTTTGTGAAGGATACAACTATGCATTAAAACAATATTTTCATATTTTTAAATTTTTCTCAAACTCTACGTGTTAACGACCCCTACGAAAATATGAAATTTTTTTGGTAAATGCTCTATATACTGAAGTCTATGATATTTAGTGTTGTCAATTAATTTAGTAAAACTTCATACTCCCTTAATTAGTGGAGTAACCACTATAAAATCGTTATTCTCTAGAAAAACAGAGGCAACGAAGGTTCCAATCCTCTTTCACATTCATCATATGTTAGTGAAGGATGCAACTATGCATTAAAAAAGTATTTTCATATTTTTTTTTAATTTTTCTCAAAATCTATTTGTTAACCCTACGAAAATATTAAAATTTTCGGTAAATGCTCTATATACTGAAGCCTATGATCTTTAGTGTTGTTTTAAAATTTCAAAGCACATTCTACATTTGTATTTATGTATATTAAACTCTTTTTCATGGTACATGAGTATCGTTTTAAATTTTTGTCAATTAATTTAGTAAAACTTCATAATACTCCATAAATTGGTGGATTAATCACTCTAAAATCGCTATTCTCTAGAAAAACGGAAACAGCAAAGGTTCCAAACCTCTTTGACCTTCATAATATGTTAGTGAATGATGCAACTATGCATTAAAACAGAATTTTCATATATTTGAATTTTTCTCAAAATCTATGTGTTAACCCTTACGAAAATATTGAATTTTTCAGAAAATTCTCTATATACTGAAGCCTATGATCTTTAGTGTTGTTTTAAAAATAATAAACACACTCTGTATTTGTATTAATGTATATTAAAGTCTCTTTCATAGAACATGGGCATCATTTTAATTTTTTGTCAATTAATTTACTAAAATTTCATAATACTCCCTAAATTGGTGGACTAGCAACTATAAAATCACTATTTTCTAGAGAAACAGAGACAAAAAAGATCTAAACCTCTTTGACCTTCATCATATGTTAGTGAAGAATGCAATTATGTTTTAAAACAATTTTTTTAATTTTTTCTCAAAATCTATGTGTTAACAACCCCTACGAAAATATTGAATTTTTCGGTAAATGATCTATATACTGAAGCCTATGATCTTTAGTGTTGTCTTAAAATTTCTAAACACATTGTACTTTTGTATTAATGTGTATTAAAAAAAATTTCATGGTACATGGGCATCGTTTTAATTTTTTGTCAATTTGTTTTGTAAAACTTCATAATACTCCCTAAATTGGTGGATTAACCACTATAAAATCGCTTTTCTGTAGAAAAACAGAGACAACAAAGGTTTCAAACCTCTTTTCCTTCATCATATGTTAGTGAAAGATGCAACTATTCATTAAAAATTATTTTCATATTTTTGAATTTTTCTCAAAATCTATGTGTTAACCCCTACAAAAATATTGAATTTTTTCGTAAAAGATCTATATACTGAATCCTATGATCTTTAGTGTTGTTTTAAAATTTCTAAACACATTCTACATTTGTATTAATATATATTAAACTCTCTTTCATGGTACATGGGCATCGTTTTAAATTTTCGTCAATTAATTTATTAAAATTTCATAATACTCCATAAATTAGTGGACTAACCACAATAAAATCGCTATTCTCTAGAAAATCGGAGACAATAAAGGTTCCAAACCTCTTTGACCTTCATCATATGTTAGTGAAGAATGCAACTATGCATTAAAACATTATTTTTATATTTTTTGAATTTTTCTCAAAATCTATGTGTCAACCCCTACGAAAATATTAATTTTTTTGGTAAATGCTCTATTTACAGAAGCCTATGATCTTTAGTGTTGTTTTAAAATTCCTAAACACATTCTAAATTTTTATTAATGTATATAAAACTCTCTTTCATGGAACATGGGCATCGTTTAAATTTTTTGTCAATTAATTTAGTAAAACTTTATAATACTCCCTAAATTGGTGCACTAACCACTACAAAATCGTTATTCTCTAGAGAAACGGAGACAACAAAGGTTCCAAACCTCTTTCACATTCATCATATTTTAGTGAATGATGCAAGTTTGCATTAAAATAGTATTTTCATATTTTTGAGTTTTTATCAAAATCTATGTGTTAACTCCCTAGAAAAATATTGAATTTTTTGGTAAATGGTCTATATACAGAAGCCTATGATTTTTAGTGTTGTTTTAAAATTTCTAAACACATTTTAAATTTGTATTAACGTATATAAAACTCTCTTTCATGGTACATGGACATCATTTTAAATTTTCGTCAATTAATTTATTAAAACTTCATAATACTCCCTAAATTAGTGGACTAACCACTATAAAATCACTATTCTCTAGAAAATCGGAGACAAAAAGAGTTCCAAACCTCTTTGACATTCATCATATGTTAGTGAAAGATGCAACTATGCATTAAAACAGTATTTTTATATTTTTCAATTTTTCTCAAAATCTATGTGTTATAACCCCTACGAAAATATTGAAGTTTTTTGTAAATGTTCTATATACTGAAGCCTGTGATATTTAGTGTTTTTTATAAAAAAATTCTAAACACATTATACATTTGTATTAATGTATATTAAACTCTCTTTCATGGTACATGGACATTGTTTTAATTTTTTGTCAATTAATTTAGTAAATCTTCATAATCCTCTCTAAATTGGTGACCTAACCACTATAAAATCGCTATTCTATAGAAAAACGGAGACAACAAAGGTTCCAAACCTCTTTGACTTTCATCATATGTTAGTGAAGGATGCAACTATACATTAAAACAGTACTTCATTGTTTTGAATTTTTCTCAAAATTTATGTGTTTACCCCTATGAAAATATTGTATTTTTTTGTAAATGCTCTATATACTGAAGCCTATGATCTTTAGTGTTGTTATAAAATTTTTAGACACATTCTACATTTGTATTAGTGTATATTAAACTCTTTTTCATGGTATATGAGTATCATTTTAATTTTTGGTCAATTAATATAGTAAAACTTCATAATACTCTCTAAATTGGTGGACTAACCACTATAAAATTGTTATTCTCTAGAGAAACGAAGACAACAAATGTTCCAAACCTCTTTGACCTTCATCATATGTTAGTGAAAGATGCAACTATGCACTAAAACAATATTTTCATATTTTTTATTTTTTCTCAAAATCTATGTGTTAACTACGAAAATATTGAGTTTTTCTGTAAATGTTCTATATACTGAAGCCTATGATATTTAGTGTTGTTTTAAAATTTCTAAGCACATTCTACATTTGTATTAATGTATATTAAAATCTCTTTCATGGTACATGAGCATCGTTTTAATTTTTTATCAATTAAATTAGTAAAACTTCGTAATACTCCTTAAATTGGTGGACTAACACTATAAAATCGTTATTCTCTTGAAAAACGGAGACAACAAAGGTTCCAAACCTCTTTGACATTCATCATATGTTAGTGAAGAATGCAACTATGCATTAAAACATTATTTTCATATTTTTAATTTTTTTTCTCAAAATCTATGTGTTAACAGCTTCATTTCGCTGTCTTCACTTGATCAAACTTGCAGACTCAATGGGAAGCAAAGACAACAGGAAAAAGAGCAACTGAGCTTCAAGAACAGCTAGATTCTCTTCAAGGAGAAATCTCTTCCTTCACACAGGTATTTGAAACTCTGGCAGAAACAGAATCAAAGAAACTCGACAGGGATGGTTATGATGCAACAACCCCATATGAGTTTGACCATATTCCATATCTAGTAAGTCAACATACAACAACAATCATCTTCTCTTTTTTTTTCCTTTTCTTTTGTCGGTCATATCATATCTAAAGTTGTTGCAATTACATTTAAACTAGGATGATGTAGATGAAACCGAACTGAGGAGAATGGAAAACGCAAGTCTAGCTTATGTTGCAGCTGTGAGTAACGCAAAGGAAAGACAAGATGTGGAGTCTCTAGCCATGGCTGCTAAAGCTCGAGGCTACTTACATTCACTAGCTTTTAAATACTAATCATCCTCATCTTTTAGGATATCTGTTAGCTGTTTTTTAGATGTATGTAGATGGTTTCTACTAGTCATGAATGTGTTTCTCATTTAACAAAGTAACATGCCTCCAAAATTCTCTCTAGGCCTTGGATTTTTATCCGAACGGAACCGAAATTGTCAATTAGTTCTTTTTAGGAGTTTGGTTTGACTCAGTAGTTTTTCTTTAAAAGATTGATTTCGGTTCGGAAATTAGTTACTTTGGTTTTCTTAAACCAAAAAAAATTATAACTAAACCATACCAAAATCTGAACCGAACTAACCAAATTTTGAACCGAACTAATTGAATTTAACCAAAATTAATCAACTTTATTCAAACTTTTAATGAAATTTAAAAAAAATCTAATCAAAATCATAATTTTGGTAAATTTTTCAAAAACTCAACTAACTGAATAACGAACTTTATTTTGGGTTAATTTGATAAATTCATGCCAAACCGAACTAACGATTAAACCGAACCTGCAGGCCTAACCCTCTCCTTCATGAAATTGCACAAGTAATAGAGTTAATTGGTTTTGTTTGTTCCAATTACAAAAAGAATATAGAATTTCACATTTTCTCATATCTTGGTAAAAACACACAATCTTTCACACACATCATAAACACTCATTCAATAAAAAGCCGTACGTAATGATGTTTTTTTCTTGTTGTTAACACAGTCTTTGTATTCCTCTTAAGCGTTCACAGTCTTTGTATTCCTCTTAAGCGTTCTTGTTTTGCCAAGGCTTGAGAACGCCAACAACGATCACTGCCACAACAATGAGCAGGATGATGATTGCGATACACATCCACTTTCTTGAGCTCTTCTGTAAGCTCTTCGCTCTTACAAGAGCAGTGTTCCCTGATTGCACGTGATCTACCGCATTTGACACCTAAACCAACATATTATTCATCATCAGTTACCATTTACAACGCCCTTCGTGTTTAAAGAGTGTCTACTCAGTACTCACTCACTTACCTGAGATTCTATGTTGTCAAGCATTTCTCCTTGCGCATCAACCAAAACTGCCATGTCCATGAATATCTGCAACAACAAAAGGGAATATGCTTTTAATTTGACTAATGGATTGCATCAAAACTCAGCTCAAAGGTGTTTCATCTTAGTGCAAGAGAATAATGAAGTCAAAACATACTTGTTGTAAGTCGAGAAGTTTCTTTTCCAAGTCTCGGACAGCGTCATGACGTTCTTGAATCTCCGCCAAGGTGTCCATTACCTGAAGAGAGAGAGAGAAAACTGCATGTTCAAGATCTTGGATTGTTTATAACATGAAAAAGAAGGATCAGACCTGTCCTCTTCCTTGCTCCTGAATCGCTTTCTGGAAGATCTGTTCGCTGTTTCCAGTTTCAATCAACTCATCAATTGTCTGGAATATCAAGAAACAGCAAAGAAGTGAGTTTTTTTTTGTTTAAACTTCTGAAGACCATAATAAAACTCAGACTATAGTTTACTTACATCTTCATCCGCTCGCTGTCCAGTTACTAATGCAAGGAAACACACACAGAGAAAACAATAAGGAGAAGTAAAAAGGATTAAATAAGCAAAATCTTATAACATCAACAGCATACAGACCTGTAAAAATACGCCTGTCAACAACCTCTCGATACTCTTGTTGGATGTTCTCTCTTAGAACCTATAACAAGCCACAATATTAATTTGAGGAAGTAACAGTTTTAAATATAATCTTGAAAAAGTTATTTTTTTTTTTCTCTCTTCATAACTCACCTGAAACTCAGCCATCTTGTCTTTAAACTTCTTCTTTAAGGAACTGTTGCACAGGACAAATGATCATAAAGGTCATACCAACGAGAAAAAAAAACATACATTAAAAACTAATGAACAACAAGAATACTCACAGTGTGGTCGCTGTTCTTGATCGATCCACACCAGATCCTTTCCCACACCCAGGTTTTTGTCTATTTGCCAAGTTCTACAACATTTGAATAAAGACAAAAATGAACAACTGCAAAGTTAGAATGATAAAAGACTAAAGAGGCAGTGACTCTACTACCTCTCTGTCTAGCTCCTCGAGTTTCCCTTTTATGAAACGAGCTATACTTCCGACTTCATCAACGTCCTTTTCCATTTTCTTCTTTATCGCTGTTCATCACATATGGATGGCAAACCATTAACACTAAAGTATCAAGTCGTCAAATAAAACAAAAAAGCATGGCTGCTTGAAGTTCATCTAAGTTAAGATCATCTAATGCTTGATTCATAGTTCCAGTGGAGCACATGCTTAAGCTAAAGTTCATTATATCACTAAATCCCAAAACATACCAATAATTAATTCAGGAAGAAGATGAACGAACAAAAGATATACAAAAGAGACAAGCTTATACCCTTCATGGCAGGAGCTTTGGTCACAGCCTTGGACTCCTCATGTGCAGCCTATAGGGTAATGCAACAGAATCACAAATCTTTGATAAAGGAAAGCAAACAAGCATTAATTACTATGTAATTGGTTTATATAATAATATACCTGAAGTTTCTTGAGAAGCTTATTAAGCTTTTCATATTGTTTGTCAATGTCTTGAACCTAAGCAGACAAAAAAAAGAGCAAAACGCTTAGGCAGAGTAAGTTGGTTTAGAGTAAATGTATATCACTTGAGTAAATACCTTTTTGAAGAACTCTTCTAAGCCTTGATCACCTCCTTGCTCACCTAGCTCGACATCACTTTGTCTAGAAGATTCACCCCGTGGAAGCTCAAACGAACCCTACAAGATTTAAAAAAAAAAAAATTCAACTAGCATTGAAACTCTCACACGAGAAAAAAAGCAGAAAAGACTTGAGCTTTAGATTAAATAATCAGATAGGAACATTACGTTATAGTTCATTACATGGTCAATTTCAATTGCAGAACATAAGAAAGTGTCTTAATTTTGAAAAAAAAAACCAGCATCCTAAATTAGATAATCAACAGCCCCAATTCAAACTCAACAAAACCCTACAAGTGTTGAAGTTCGTTCTCACCTTAAGAAGATCGTTCATCGTGTTGGTTTAAGGTTTACACCAAGAACGAAGGAGAACACGACTTCGATTATGCTAAGGCGATCTTCGAGGGACTTAGTGAGACAATAATCGAGAGAGGAGAGACGGATCTGGCTCAATGTGAGGAGATTAGTAGTAAGTAATGTAATAATCTTAGGGATTTTAATTTCCTTTTTTTCCAAATTGATCGGTTGATGTATTAATAACCGGAATTAAACCGGGGATTGAATACATTTACGAGCGGTTTTTAAATCTGGTAAACGGGAACCGTGACTTTAACCGGTTCGGTTTGGTGGGAAAAGACGGATGTTTCCGACATGCCGTCCATGTCCCAGCTAAAGACAAGACAACTCTGATAGGTGACTTGCCTGAAAAAAATTCTGTTAAACAAAACATATTCTTTGCTGTTTATTTAATGTTGATTAATTGCTGTCTTTTTCTAATTAATTATTCGTTGGTCAATTACATCCTATCATAAACAAATTGTCCAGCATGCTTCTTTCTTTTTCCCGATCTCTTACTTTTTCTTTTGTCAACTCCCGATCTCTTTTACTAAAATCAGAATGAACATACATTAATAGGACAATGTGGCTGTATGCATATTATTGTATTACTGGTTTTTCAGCTACAAAATATAAGGACACAGTTCTTTTCAAAAACTGTAGGGACAGAGAGTAGAAAGTTACAACTTAAAAGTAGTTATTGTAAAATTTGATTTTGATTATATATGTTGTAAAAACTGTTCTGAATTTGATTTTGATATTTGAATTTTAAATGCTTTGAGAAGAAGAAAAGTTAGCAGCAATAACAGGAAGGACGAGATAGGTTGGGGATAAAGGAAGAGAAAGAAGAAGAGTTTGCATGAATAAGCTAAGTGGTCAGTTATGTGAAAATGAAACAAAGTGTAACTTAGATTTTTTATTAGTATTTTGTTCCTCTAATAAGTTTGAAAAGGCTTGAAGCAAGCCGGTGACGAAAGTAAAGTTTATAGTATCACATATGGACCATTTTATATCCAGTTTTTATATCATATATTCTCTTAGTACTAAAATTTCTGCAGAAAAAAGGTATTGTAACTTTGTAAGCAGCATGTCTAAGAAAACAATCCAAGATACTATTTAGTTGTTGTTGCAAAAAAGAAGCAAAGTAAAAAAGGTTAAATGTTTCAAAATTTACCAGGCATGGTATCTAATAATATGCGTGTGCCATAGACAAAAGAGAAAGAAAAAAGCTCAACATGAGTTCATCATAGAACGTAAACATAGAGAATATGACTGAACAACAATTTGGTTGTTGTGAAGGAAAGAAAAGACTGTCTTGTAGTAGATAAACCTACTAAGAATCTATATTAAATAAACAAACAAACCAGGGAGAATCTTTAGACCGCAAGGAGATAAGTGTACAACAAACCTCATACAGTCACTAGGAAAAGAAGTTAATGAAAAGCGTACAACAAACCTCACACGAGAACGAGAAGCCAATGATGCATTTAGCCATTACGAAACCAGATGATCTATAAACCCCCACAAGGTCAGGTCCAAGCCTAGACCATAATCTAGCTCATTCTACATTAATCACAGGAATCTACACAAACATAAACCTCAAAAAATTTTGATATGATCACATAATCAAGCAAATCTCTCACATAGTCACTGTGTTGTTTCTTTTATTTCTCTGTCTAATAAGTTGTTCGCAACAATGTGATAAAATTCAAAAATGGTATAAATATTTACATTTTACCAAAAAAAAAAAAAACCTCTTGCCAACAGAGAAATCGACATTCGTCAGCTGATTGTTACTCGTAGCCTCTGATTTCACCATTGATGATGGTTGAGAGAGAGAGATGGAGAGCTTAGCTTGCCGGTTCTGATTAGTTTCGATTCTAAAATGCTTGATTGGTTTAGCGTAAACCGGGATTTAACCGGTTTGGTTCGGACATGAGAGAGACGAAGAGATTTCGTGGGCCTCTTAGCGGGCTCAGTAATTATGAAGATTCTGAGTCTAAACCGGGATTTAACCGGCTTGGTTCGGACCTGAGAGAGACGAAGAGACTTCGTGGGCCTCTTAGCGGGCTAAATTATTTTAAAATAGGCCCAAAATGTCGCAAAGAGAGTTATTTAACTTATTGTTAGTTAGGGTTCGTGTCGTAGATGCTTTGAAGTAGGTTCCGGCAACTAGACGATCAAAGTTGCGATTTTTGAGCAGGGGACGATGGTGAAGAGTGTTATCTCAATGGACCAGCTGAAAGCTCTGTGGCACTCTGAGGTCCACAATGAGCAGAAGTGGGCAGCTAACATGGTAAAGTCTCTTGCTTTTTTCTCTCTCTATGCGTCTGTCTATGTTTCGTTTGGTTCTGAGTTGAGCTACGAAGTTGATTCTCTTGTAATTCTATATTCCTTCGATTGAATGTTGTTGGGTATTGCAGCTATTGTGAATTTCATGGTTTAAAGTTTATCCTTAATTGAGTTCGTATACTTTGATTCGCTTTGTTTATAGCTTTTATTTGTAAGTTTCATGATGTCTTCTTGAGCTATTGTCTGAATCCGAATTTGGGAATGTTTGGTTTCTCAGAGATTTATAGATTTTGTCAAATCACAAGTCTATGCCTTGAACTATATGAATATCTCGTTCTTTTGTGATGCTTGACTTTGTTGTTTACATAAAAAAAATCTAATGTCTACTTGTTGGGTGCAGAAGCTTGTGAGAGCACTTGGGGTGTTTGCAGGAGGAATCTTCCTCATGCGTGGCTTTGGTGATCTCATGGCTGTCTGAACAAACCTGGGAGGAGAACATTTCATCGTTTTTTTCTATTTTTGTATTTTCTGAAGTGTCTGCTCTCTCCATAGAGTTTGATGGTTTGGTTTATGATTCCACCATTGTGATACAGATACGTCTCAGTTCAAGATTTGCTTAAAGAAAAATATTTTTTTCATTTGCAGTTAGTTCTAAATTACGACCGCGATTAGCTGTAATCTTGGACCTAACCAATATGTTAGTTATAAAAATGTTGTCTACATACACCTAACTAATATACATCTTTGTATGCATTATGACAAATACTGTAAACAACGATTCTCTCTCCATCCCTCAAGTCGTTCAGTGCTGTGTAGAATGAGCCATGTTTGTAATTATTCATACTTACCCAGAAGCTGAGCTCAGTAACAGCATTCGAGCTTATGCTTCATAGTTTCATTACCTGAATGAGTTCGCCTCGCCTCTGCAAGCAGAGTCTGACATCATCATTCAACTTTTCATATCATAAATAGTGGCTATAAAACATAAAAGTTGGAATTCAATTTCTGTGTGTCTGAAATGAGAACCTTCGAATATTAAGGATGCGGAAACAAGAACCAAAACAAGGTTTGACAAAAGATGCTATAATATAAAGAAAGCAAGACTAGTTCACGAATTATTTCTTGGTCGCGGCGGGTCTATTAGGCCCCAAGTAGTTTGTGACCAATCCCATTATAGCAAACCTGTTTCAAATACAAGAAAACTCGAGTCAACCTCAACAAACAACCAACAAACACCATGGCTCACTCATATTATGAGGAGTATGTATTGTATAAACAGTCTCGGGATTTGAACAGAAAGTGGTATAAACTTCTCTAACTAATGAAAATGACAAGAGTGAGAATGTGAAACATACATCATAGCCATGGAGATCTGCTTCAAATCAGTCTCCAAGTTCCTCATATTGGCCAGCGACTGAGCACAGAATATAAGCGCAAGCCACGAGCAGATCTTGTACTGAAACACACAACAACAACAAAAATAAACAACTAATCTCTCTCATCCATTTGAACTGTGCTCAAATCTTAAAAGGAGATCTAATCTTATCTCTAAGTCTAATAACATGATCCAATCACACTCTGAGTAGTTAGAATCGTCCAAATCTGAGGAAACTAAGCTAAATCAATTCAATCGAAACTATAAGATCCACTCACAACTCATCTCTCATCCATTTGAACTGTGCTCAAATCTTAAAAGGAGATCTAATCTTATCTCTAAGTCTAATAACATGATCCAATCACACTCTGAGTAGTTAGAATCTGCCAAATCTGAGGAAACTAAGCTAAATCGATTCAATCGAAACTATAAGATCCAACGAGCTACAGATTGCTGTTGATTAATCGAAGAACCGACGAGCTAGCTCACCGAATCTGAAGCGTAAACAACCGGATCATATGAGATCTAGTGTGTAAACTTACTCTGAACATAACGCCAGAGACGCCGAGGATAACGGCGATGAATCCGGAGTAGTCAACGGGGAGATCCTCCGGGGCAATAGGTCGCGGAGTGTAAGGCTTCGCCGCCGAAGGCTGCCGTGGATCGTTCGCCGACGAAGCGTTCCCGTGACTGTGAGACATCTTCTCTCTCTCTCTCTAAAACTTGCCGTGGATCTACTGCGTTAATTGCTACTCCGATCATATAACTACGAGCACAGTAACTACAGTTATAACCTTCGATCATAGTATTAAATAACCGGAACCAAAGACCGAAATATCCGAAACCGAAACCGGATCAATACCCTCAAATACCTGACGGTTCATACATTTTTATGTCTGAAATAACCGAACCAGAAACCGAAGAAATACCCGACTATATAAAAATATTAATTATATATACATATAAAATAATTAAATATATATTTTTAATTTAAAAATCTATTGAAAATAGTTGAGGATAACTAAATTATTATAAAGTATCTGAATTACCCGAAAGTATCCGAAACTGTCCGGATAGTTTTATCCAAAATATCAAATATCCAAAAAGTTTATCTAAATCATCGTAATTATTTGATATTTTATCCTAAATAACCTAAATTTTACCCGAATTATCTGAACTACCCAAACTATCCGAACCCGAATCGGATCCAAATGAGAACCGATTTTTTTCCGGGTATTTTACGGTTCCTAGTTTTACTATTTGAATCGAACCGAATCCGAAACTATCCGAACAGAACCAAACCGAACCAAACCGAAAATATGTCAAATAGTAAATGGATCCGCTGGCCCGGTTTCTAATTATCCAAACCCCGAAATATCCGAACCGAATCGATACCCGAAATGCCCGGACCTAATGGCAGTAACTTTTAATTTTCCAGCAGTAAAATTTAAAGCAGTCCAGTTAAAAATCTTTATCTACAGTTAGTCAATTACAATTGTAACCTTAGTGTTTTTTTTTTCTTCATAAGGCCTATAAGCTCTCGCCGGCGTCTTTACGCCGCCGGCATCGTACCGTCGCACAACTTGGAAGCTCGTTTCGTCTCTCTTATTTGCTTTACGATGAGCACCTCACAGTTTCCTCCTCCTGCTTCTCCATCTCCAGCGTCTTCTTCGCGATCGCTAGCTTCTCCATCTCCATCTCCGGCGAGTTTAACATCATCATCATCGTCATCGTCATCGATGAGGCTATGGAGACCAGCTGCTCAGCGGAATCTAAGGAACCAGTGGTCAAAGCTCTCGACTTTCCGGCAACAGTGGGTCGCCGCTTGCTCCGGCGGAAAGTCTCACGCTACTTCGCTCGTCAATGCCTATCTATCCCAAACGTGTGAACACCTAATAAACTCTTATTTCATTTTGATGAGTGATTATATAGAAAGATGAATGCTTTACTCACTTTTGTGTTTCCATATGGTAATAGGTTTGTGCCAGCGATGAAGTTTGGTGCGTTGAGTGACATGGTTGGTATCAAGGAGAAGACTTTGAAGAAGCTGTCTAAGCAACAGGTGAAAAGTTTTCAACTTTACTACACTCTTTTGTCTTTCTGTTCTGTGTTTTTTTACTTCACATATTGAGTCTTTGTATGTTCAGAGTTCGTGTCGGATCAAGCTTCTATCTTCGTACAAGGAAATGGTGAGTGTGTGTGTTGCACATGACTATCTAATATTCTTGTGAATTTGGAATGTATAAATAATTATGTGGTTGGTAAAATGCAGGTGGCTGTTGTTGTTGAGATGGTGAATGTGAGTAGATCTCTGAGATGTTATATGAAGCCGAGTGGCGGTTCGATTATACAGTTCTCTGGCTCTAAGGAAGATTCAGATGATGGTGGAGATTGCGGTGGCATCCCTGTGTTTAATTTTTTGAATGTCTCTGCATTTGGTAAGATCACTAAACCAAAAACTAGTTACTGATTACTTGATTCACCTTTTTCTGCAATGTTGATATGATCACAGAGACGATGGCCGAGGAGCTTGTGGAGATGTTCAAACGAGAAGTAATGCTAAAGGTAAAGTTTTACTCTCCTCCTCCTTACTCAATTCTGTATATAATCTCTAGGCTCTTAATTAGCTTCTGATTTTGTTTTCTGCCATAACGTCATTTATCAATAGAGATTACTTGTAATGGAACTGGTCTCTTTAAGCTGTGAAGTTCCGCTCAGTTGGTCAGCTGAGCTTTACCATGGGGAGTTTGATGATCTCTCCAAATGTTCTTTATACTCCATGGAAGTAGATGCGCCAATTCTCCCCAGACTGAGAGAAGATAATCTCGGTATCTCTTCTGTATCACATACCAACCAGCCAACCTCTGAGATTTTGCAGGTATATGGGATTTGTTTTCAGGAAAAATCTTCTGTTAGAATTATCTTAACAATATCTTTTTTTTGCTATGCAGATTTACTTGACAACTTGGCTTGCAGAGATAAACGTTGACAGTCATAGGTAAGTATTCACAGTTTGACCACTGTCATTCTCGAGTTCTACTCTTTCTGATGAGAGCCTGTGTTGCATACTTTGTTACAGGATGGATGAGATATTAGCGATGGTCGGGGAAGAAATTAGACTCGCCTTCTAAAGTTTGAAAGCTGTTCCTTAAGCGTGTCTAGTTAAGTTTCTTTGACTTTAAAGCATGACTGCTTCTACAGAGCTCTAAGTGACTTAAGAGACAGAGGAAGAGATTTTTAGAACCTTAGCTTTGTTGAAATTATATTGCTATGTTTTGTTTACTGGAAACCATAGGTTGTAATCTTATGAGATTTTCTGTTATGAGCAATTTTTCTTTACTAAGTATACAAAATATTCTGACTTGCAATAATCATATATGATCATGAATACATTAATTCTTCATGTCTAGTAGGAAATCTCCGGCTTCTTAACAATAGAGACCTTCACAGTTCTCAGAATCCTGACCAACTACTAACTCATACCCACCCAAGAAATACAAACATTTGGTGCACGACATACATATGAATGGGAACTACTGGCCAAAAACAGAATAATATGATGGATTCATCAATGGTTAGAGAGAGAGACAGTGTACCCTGTCTGGAACATTCTGAGGCATTGGAGCTATAGTAACATATCTTTGTGGGTTTAACCTAAGTGAACTCACGTTCCGGTCTGTAGATGAGGATGTTGGGTGGAACTTCGCAAAACGATTGATCACTGCAAACTTCTCTAGATCCTGGACTTCCACGATCAAGTCAGCAATTGTTGATCCGTTCTGTAGTCTGCAAAAGAAAAAGAAAAAACAGATGTTCACGAGATCAAGCCGCCATAACGAGTACCCATTAAGAACTAAAATCAATTACTAGAGAGAGATAGGCATGGTCTTTTACCCTGCAAAGTTATTTTCTAGTTTCTGTGACCTGCTAATGAAATCTTCAGCAGCTTTGGAGATGTACTGGTCACTGGTTGTTTCAGTTTTCCTTCTCTCAGACACCCTACACAAGAGTGGATAAGTTTGTGTCAATACATAACCTCAAACTCTCCAGCATTTCAAGGATAACAGTACATATCCTTACGGGTTTGATTTGTTCTGGGGCAAAAGGCATTCGTTCCTATCAGTAAAAGTGGAGCTACATGTATCTCCTAGTGCACCTCTTGCAGCAGTATATGCAACAAGCTCATAGTTTGAGCTAGCAATCAAAGATATTACCCTAGCAGGAGGCGGGCGAAATAGTTGTTGCATGAGTTGTGTTGTATATATAAGCCTTCTCT
Source organism: Brassica oleracea var. oleracea (assembly GCF_000695525.1). Classification (NCBI taxonomy): domain Eukaryota; kingdom Viridiplantae; phylum Streptophyta; class Magnoliopsida; order Brassicales; family Brassicaceae; genus Brassica; species Brassica oleracea. The sequence continues at coordinate 1,704,999 of NC_027749.1, read as the reverse complement.
TTGATCTGAGTCGTGGGCCATCCTCAAGTAAATTCCCATATTCCACCTGAGCGAACATAAGCCACCAACTTATTCAACAACATTGGACAACGAGACAGGCGAGAAAGTATGTAATGAGGAAACTCACCTTTTCAGCAAATTGATTAGTTGCTCTGGCCCAATCAACCTCCGCCTCACTGTAAAGAGTATAGTAGATTAATACGGTAATCTATATGAAAGATTAAAAATCAATATTAGCGCTCATAAGCCACACACCTGAGAGTCTTAAGCCTCTGGGAACCATGCATGACTTCTTTATTCCAAGATAGAAGCTCTGATGTGGCGGTTTTGCGCTTCTTTGGTTTAACAACATTCATAAGTTCGTCAGTTGCACCACGAGGCAATGACTCAGATGAGGGAATCTCCGCTCCTGGTGCGGAGCATGACATTTGGTGTGTATTAAACTGCTTTGGAGATTGAACATTATGTGAGCCATCAGCCGAACTCCCAACATTAGAAGATTTTTCTCCCATCTTCAAGGGGGTGAAAGTTCCATATTGATTATACCAGGATGGAGCCATCTGAGGACTGATTTGTTGTTGATGATCTGCTCCAGCCGAGACAGAATGATTCTTATTGGAGAAACTCTGAGAAACAGTTTGGCCGAAAGGTAGCGAGTGGTTCTCTGATTCCTTGTGATTCAATCCATCTCTCAGTAAACCATCAGATCTTAAAGGTGACTGTTGCACCTCTTTGGAAGCTACCTTTTGAAGATGAACAGAACTATCCTCGACTCTCTTCACAGTCATCTTGGGTGCGTCACCTTCCCCACTTCCAGCCATATGCTCATTGTGACGCACGTCATCTTTTGGACGGTTGTTAGAAGGAAGAGAGCGATCCAAGGTTTGATGATTGCTCTGCCCCATTTTGGAGAACATCGAAGCAACACCAGCTGTTTGTTTTGCACCCATATCTTCACCCTGCAACTCATGCATATTCACCATGTCCCTTCCACTTAATGACATGTCTCCTCCATTTTGAGAGGATAATTGATTTCTCTTCTCCTGCCTTGAGAAGATGTCTTCTACGTGGCTATTGGTAACTGGATGCGGCCGTAATATATCTGGCTGAGGCTTAGGTGGCTGGTTCCAAAACCGATGTTGCGGTGCTGAAGTACCGGCTCCTGAGTCAGACCTCATACCAGAAGAGGAACTCTGCTGAGGCGAACTGAATCCTACCCGAGGCTGAGGAGCAGACAGCATAGGAAACCCTTCAGCTGAATCTCCTTTGTTCTTGTGGGTCGTTGGATTTAGCAGGGAAGGTGTTTGTGCTGAATAGTCACTGCTTCGGTCTCTTTCTTTCACTTGAGGGGTCGACACCTCAGAAGATGATCTGACTAAATGGTTAGGAGTTAACTGTCGGGTAGAAACAGGTAGCAGTTGATTTTGGTGATACCCTTTGGAATATGGGAAACCAGAGGTATTGTTGCTTTCTCCTGGTCCTTGATAAGTGGATTGCTGTGGAAAAGATTGACTAGATGCCCATGGAGCAAACCTTGATTGATTTGTTGCTCCTTTTTCAGGGGCAGTATGAAGTGAATTCAATGGCTGCAAAGAATTCATAGAAAACTGCACGTTATCAGGTGAGGGAGCTGGTTGAGACGGCGGAGCCAGCTGTAAACTAAACCCCTGAGAAGCAGATGACTGACTATGCCTAAATTGACCACCATTTTCTGCAGAGGGTGTTGATTCAGGAATTTTGAAAGCATCTGTTTCCACAGAACGCTCCTCCGGCTGGTTCACCTTGTGAAGAAGCTCAAGCATTGTCTGCCTGCGGAGGAAAAAAATCAGAAAGGCAATTGCAAGCAAACAGGGAATAAGATTTACTCAATGATAATAAGTGAAAACAGCGAGTTGATGACATAGTTAGGTAACTCTGTTAGTTAGTTGACAGACTAAACCTTTTCCACCCAAAGAAAAAGTACCTTGACGCACTCTGCACTTGATTACACATATCAACACTTCTGTCGGCTGAAGCAGATGTACTAGGTGAATTTTCTAAACCCATGCCTTGTGAAACAAGTCCCTGCCATAATAAAGCCAAAAGAATGTTCAGAGGGATTCAGATTACTAGAACAACGTCAAAAACCAACGGATAAAAAATTTACCCTGTCAATTTGCATGTTCATAGGTGGCTGGCCAAGTGACTTTGACTGCCCAAAATACCCTTGATTTCCTCCAGACACCCGGTCCAATGCGGGTGGCAAATGAGATTTTTTTTCACGATAAGGCTCATTAGTGACGCCAATATTCCCCATGGGATGATAGTGAAATTTGCGACTAATCTGACTGCCATCTCTATAATTCTCTTGAGGGGTAGCTTTCTCCACAGAGTTATTACCCGAATGCTGTTGGTTTTCCTGGACATCCCTAGAAGCAGTAGACTTGTTTTCCGCAGTGGCAATGCCAAATCCATAGTTTGCCTTCATTTGTAGATTTTGGGTGAAGTGATTCTTCTGTTCAACAGGAGGAGCAACTAAGTTTGGATTAGAAGCAGCCTTCCAGATACCAAATCTATCTCCAATCCCCTCATTCGTTTGAATAGAGCCCGAATCATTGTGGAGTCTCTCACTTAGTGCATTTGAAGCCTTGACGCCAAGATTCTGGACCCTGTTACCAAAGCCTGCGTCATTACTGGATGTTTCTGCTACAGCAGATAGCATAAGAGCACTCCAACCCCCACCTTTCAAAGAGGGGCATGCATCATTAAGGTCAGAACTACTGGACACCAGGTTTCCTGTCAAGCTCATATCAGTGTCGTTTCCAAACGCTTCCCACAAATTGTCATCCGAACCAAACAAAATCTTTTCTTCTGTTGGATCTAAGGCTGTCGACTTCTGTGACCCAGAAACATTTCCAGGCGCTTTTATATATGATTTTTCTGGTGGACCAGAACCCTTCATCTGATCGAGTTTCTCCTGCGCTGAAACGTTTCTCTCGGATGGACCATCTTGCTGGAAACATTCAAAATTTGGGCTATCATTTGAACCTGGAGCTGAAGTATTCAAGAACATCGCTCTCTCCTGGTATGTGGATCTAGGTAGCATAAAACTATCAGGCTGATTGGTGAGAGTGGAACCATGCTCCGAAGATAACCTGTTCATCTGAACGGAAGAGAAGGAATTTTGAGGTGCATTTGCCCCACCAAGAGGCATGCTGTACAAGGAAGGTTCAAACTGTAAGTTCGCCTGTCCGTGCTCAGCGCCAAGCCCACTGGATGAACCTTGAACAACTGGTGAAATGCCGGGGTGCATCCAGTGTGTATTTCCTGACACAAGATCAGGCTGCCAACCATTACTAGACGCATCCTGAAGAGGGATCCCATTAACCAAAAGGTGTGATTGATTATCACTTGAGCGATTTCCATTTACTGCATTTGAATTCAAAGAGTTGAGCTGCCTGGCCTCCAGCTGTTTCTTATTAAGCTGTTGTTGAAGTTGATACTCGTGAATTTGCTTAACCATAACTTGCTGCTTTAGTAGTTGCATATCGTTGAACGTCATTTGCTGCCTTGGAAACGGCTGGAGCATGCCAGGCGGCTGGCTGTTTAATTGCTGTTGACCACCAAAGAAATCATAATTAACCGGAGATTCTCCTCCCATCTCAAACCTCATAGGAGTTTTCTGAATGTCGGAAGTAAACCCTTTCGCTGATAAGTTATCCCTACTAGATTCTACACCCACTCCCGAAACATTCGACCCATTCTGCATTGCCATCCAATTCATGTAACCATTTGTGAGTTGCTGATTATCTTGCAATAGACTTCTGGAGTACTCAGCCCTTATAGGTTGCTGCTGCTGCGTAAAATTCAAACCCTGGTGTGAATTTGAAGATTGCCATCTCTCGGGATCAACTGGAATAAGCAAGCAAGGAACGTTTAAAATCTCCAGCAACATCCCACAGAATAAGCTACAAGTTAGTCATAAGGAGACAAAACGCATACCAGGTTGTTGTTGTGTGTTACAACTCTCCAGATTGTTAATAATGGATGTGTCTATATGCCTCTGGTTTCCAACTAAACCGTTACTGAAACCGGACCAGCTTCCATCAACCACCTGAGACTGATGCTGGTCTTGAGATAGGCCTTCTTGTCCAAAGAAATTGTGGATCCTCTCTCCGTATTCGTTTCCAGACATAGATTCAGCTCCTAAGAATTATTCTTTATATCTGGAACCTCGAATAGAAAAACAGAACAAAGTTCAAGAAGATTGTGGTCTCCTTTCATTTTAAAGTTTGAATTTAAATAGAGGAACATGTTCAACACCTCTATCCCCTCCAGAATTCATGAGCTGCCTTCAACTAACGTCTTCGGAATACTCTCAATATTTCCTGTTAAAACAAACAAAACAGTTACTACTTATTTGAAGTTTAACACACACACAACAACAACAACAAAAACTGCCCGTCAAGTCAAGACCACAGAGCATAATCCTCAACTCTGATTCACTACATAACCAAAGCATTTGTTCAACGCCCTCAGGTTACAACGAAGGCCTGAGTCTAGGGACCACTTAAGCTCCAATGAGATTCCGAAAACTATAAACACACTCAATGTACTCCTAATCCAGCAAACTTGAGACCACATTTGATACTAAATGTCATTCAAGATCTTTAAACCAAAACCAACTAAAGCTCAATCCTTTATTAACAGCTCAAAATCAGAATTTTTTTTTTTACAGAATTGCTTTAAAATCTGGCGAATCCACTCGAGATCGAAATCAAATCGAAGCATCAAACATTACACTAACCAAGAATTAAACCTCATCAATGCTTGAATTCCTACCGAGACACTTCAATAATTGAGTATTATAAATCAATCTCACATACTAAAAAGTTTAGGGTTTCTGAAAAAGGGGAAAGAGAGAAAGATTCGAACTTACACTTGTATCTACAACAAAAGGGAAAGCCTTTCTTCCTCCCAGCAGCAATTTCGAAAGAGTGCGTTAGGGTTTCCGAGCTCGAGAATTAACGGAGAGAGAGAGAGAGAGGGAGAGATAAAGTGATCGCAATTTTTTTTTTTTCAACGGCGGGGGCAGGATCAACGACTGAGGTTCGGGTTCGGAAGCGAGTTTCAGGCTCGGGTCCAAAGCAGACGGCTCGCATTTTACTGAAAGTCTCTTACGGAGACGGAAGGTTACGGAGTTGATGTACTTGTGGGCCAGTGACGGACCATTTGTAAACCAAAATACATCATTTCACAAAGACTTTCTTGAGTGATTTTTGTTTAGACTTTTACCAATCTATTTTGTTTTTTTATTGCAAAAATTTTGAATTGAAACCCATATTTTTTTAAGGCAAAAAAAAAAAGAACTACTAGCTAAATCACCAGCTGCTGAAATTCAAACATTAACTTCTATCTTAAGGACATAAAAATTTTAATAGTGGAGATACCAACTTCAGGTATTTTTTTACCAATTTATCTTATAAGCCGCAATAAATTTTTTTACCATCGTAAGATTTTTAGGAAATTTTATATTTTTTCACAAAATTAAGGTGGAAACATATGATACGAAAAAAATACATATTCAATAGAAACATTTTACGTGTAGCACTAGATTGTTTACATATAATTAAGGAGTTTGATTTGGTAATTTTTGAGTAAACTAGAGTAACCGAAAAATGGAAATGAGTGGAAACAAATTGGTGGAAAACAATAAATATTAAAAAAATATATACTTTATTCTAGCAAAATAGAGGGTAAACAGAAGTCTATGTTTTCTCCCATTTAAATAGTAAATAGAGTAAAAGTGAAAAAATGTATCCCACATATTTCAGAGTAAAAGTTTACTTTAATAATACAATCCAGTCTAATTGGTAAATAAGAGAATAAATTAAAATAAATGAAAAGGAGGAAAACAGACGAGTTTAAAAAAAAAAGGTGAAATAGTAAAAAGGAAAAAGAGTCTAGAATAACATTAGTTATGCTAATTAAATAGTCCATTCGTTTTTTAATGGTAGACTTTTTAGAATAAAAAATTGTTTCACAAAAATGTACTTTTTGTGTTTTCTATGAAAAAAATTCGTAAATTTCAAGAAAATAATTGACTTTACTGGATTACAATTGGTTAAAATTTATTGAAAATTGAAAAAAACGATATATTTATTATAATAGTTTAATGTGTTTTTTAAATATGTGTGAATTAACTAAAAAGTCTATCATTCCGAAGAGTATATAGTAAATGATAATGTGTTTTTTTTCTTCATCTGCACAGTAACTACTCCGGCTAAAGTTAGTTTAATTTTAAACGTGGAGTAAAATATTACTCTAAAGGCATCTCCAACCAAGACACAAAATTTGGTATATAGAAATTACACCAAAATTTGGTGTTTTGGTGTCATTTTTTTGTCATTTCCAACTATGACATCACACCAAAAGTAATATTATATATTATTTGATGTTTTTTAGTTTTAATAATTTTATTTTTATTTATACTTTTATGTATTTAATGTATATAGATATTAAAAATTACAAACTATTATTTATAAAAAGTACATAACAAAATAATATATTTATTTTAGGTTTTGACTTTTTATTTCAAATTAGTTATGCATTTTAATCTTATCCAGCCTATGTTATTAATTTTTATATTTTATAAAATACTAATTATAAATTTATAGTATTAAAAGTAAAGTATAAAGTTATATGATATTTTATTTCTAATAATATAAAATATTACCATTTAGTGATTTTTTACTTGAAAATAAAATAAAACAGTTAATTTGTAAAACTAATTAAAAATACAAATAATACAATATATTTATCTTTAGTTACAAATTTGAACAAATTAAAAAATAATAATTAAGCTATATTAATTTGGTATAATACTATTTACTCTAGACTAAATTTGGTGAAATAGTATAATTTTTAGTATTTCATCAGAGATGAACTTAGATCAAGTTTTGTGTTTCGATGTTCCATCGGAGAGTTGGCCTAAAACTATCATTCAAGATGAAAACAAATGTTATATGTTTTTCATCTTTAACAAAGATTTGATTTTATGGCAGTACGGCTGACAAGAAGTAAAGCTTCGGTGTGCATTACGTAATTTAAGATCTCTGGATGGACTGTCAGAGTGTCGACTGAATTTAAATAGAATTTTTACCCCTAAACCATTTCAACGTCTTTCTAAATAAAAAGAGGTCAGACACTTTTGCTATAATTGATAGCTAGTCTTATAAAAAGAGAAGAGAACAAAAAAGCGTAAGCGTCACTTCTTGGTCCATTCTCCAATAAACAAAGATTTTGTCAAACAATGTTTTATCTATTTGCAGGATCTTCATGTACTTGATATACAGTGCAAACGAGTGTTCAAAAAACAATATTGACTAAAAAGATGAATACTGACAACATTGGAAACTACCTCACAAAAAGTACATACATTTCTAAGCAAAACATTCTTTGGTTGGGATATAACCAGAACACGGCTTCAAATAGTGAACGTATCCATCGTTGACAAAAGAAAAAAAAAAGTCCTGATAAGTGATAATCGGTGGTCGCTTTTTAATTTTTTTTTTTTTTTTTTTTTGATATCTGTGGGGAATCCAAAGCGATAAGTCCAGACTAATCCCCACGAGACCTTCCATCCGGGCACGCACGGTTATAGACGGAAAGGTGACCAAGGCGACTCGAACCCATGGCGGATACTCCCAGCTGCAGTTCCATTACCACTAGACCAAGAGCTCTTGGTTCGCTTTTTAATTCTTGATTTTAAATTTTATTTTCCTGTCAAATGTTATTCTCGTTCTCATGTGAGGAACTTCCAGGTTAAGAGAAGAAAGGTACAGAAATTCAACAAACTTTTTGAAACTGATACTCTTATCACTAACACGAAAATTAAAACAACAGAGAAACAACTTACGTAACATTGACAAACCAACAGTTAAACGACAATACATAAGTAGTGCATAAAAACACATACAACCTTAACATAGATGCCAAGAAAAAGTCAAACCTCACACACATCAAAAACCAAATCCAAAAATTAACTTTTCATAGTTTCAACTTTTGGATTTGGTGCGGTGTCTGAGTCCTTTCTTTTCCTTTCTAAGTACAAACCCATTACACGTAGACCCTTAACATAAAAACAAAGGAAAAGTCAAAACTCACACACATCAAAAACCAAATCCAAAACTAAACTTTATAGAGTTTTAACTTGGATTTGGTTCGGTGTCTGAGTCCTTTCTTTTCCCTTTAAGCACACCCATTACTCATAGTTCGATGTTCCCCATCACACAAACACACACATTCATAATCCTAAATATATATAACATGATAGATGAAACAACCTCTATCTAAACCGATATCGCTGCTTGGGTGCACTTGCCGACCATGATAGTGAGACCCGTACTCTTTGGTCCCTTACGAGCAGGGATGAAAGACACCGCACTGTATGCTTCAGCTGGATAAATCATTTGCTCGAAATGTTTCACCAAGTTATCTTTTCCCTAAACACGAATGTTAACAATAAGCTTGATATAAAAAATATATATATGCATGTACACATGATGAAGAATGGGTATAGAACTAACCTGGATCCGAGCATGGGCAATTTCAAGTATTTTCCTTGAACCGAAACAATACCATGGCTTGTTGTTGCACGCCGCCTTAAACTTCGACACTGCTTCTGCTTTTGTGAAGTTCACAAATGCATACCCTTTGTTCATTTTGCTCCTGCTCAATTTAGTGCCATTAATTTAGTTTCAAAGAAATATATTAAATGTTGTACTATCAATCTATGACATTGTTATGTAACAAATATATCAAAGCGAAAACAAAAATTTTGAATTGATATATCATCCAGATTATTAATCGATTATCATATCTAAAAAGTTGTATCATCATTAGGTTGTTGCTCTTGCCTACACGCAAACATCTATATAAGTGTATAGGTATCCAGATCGAATAATTTTTTGATGTTGTCAGATATATTAATCAAAAATTAAGACTAACAAATAGTGATAAAGTTAAAAAAAAATATACAAACAAAAAACTTACTGGAAATCGATGGGAAGATATAAGAAATCATGGGCATTCTCTTCATCTTCCTCTTTGTTGTTTTCTTCTTCACAATGCTCATCCAAGAACTGAATAAGCATCTCTCTCCTGCTTACACAGTAATTATAAGATTCGATAAACATCATCATATAAAACAAATTACTTCACGCCTTTGTTTAACAAATACTCTTCTAGTGAATGATATATATTCATATAGATACGTACGTATACTTGTTGGGTATGTTTCTAAGCATGACAGTTGTATCGCCGTTGGACTCAGCTTGATAATGGATCCTCCTCCTCCACACCAGCTTATTACGGTGGTGTCTGCTGCTTCTTCCCCAGCCAAAAACCCTTTTTCTACTGGTCGGTGGAGGACTCAGCTCTTGGATAGGGTCTTGAGAGTGAAGTGGAGGCAGTTCTTGTGTTGCCTCAAACATAGCAGGGTTAGGATTGTTATACCACAGAGGATAGTACACAACGATTGAAGATGGGGGAGGGAGGTTAGTGTCGGAGATGAAGAGAATCTGAGGTGAAGAGAAGTAGTGGTGATGCAGATAAGGGTTTTGGGGAAAGAAGAGAGGTGCGGCTGGGTTTAGGGTTCTTGAGACGTTGCCGTTTATCATCGCCATGGAAGAACAATGGGAAGAGGTTGGAGAAGCCATGGAGGTTCTTATGTTTTCTATGTGCTTTTGATGATTACATATTATTTTCTGATGGAAAGATTTGATATCAACTACGGCGAAGGTGTCTAAATCGTCATCATTTCGTTTTTGTCAGGTGATGAGTTCTTCGACCGTTGATTTTTTTATAGCATAGAGATCCGTGGCACGTACATATTTGTAATACCAAAGTATGTAGTTAAAATGAGAAGCATATACTAGTGTTTTTTTCTGCAACTTAAATCATATAGTGGTTAAACTATTAATAATACTTCTTTTTTTCTACTACAGTAGTGTTAATATATCTTCAAGTAGGGAATTTAGTCATTATTTTTTGTTTCTAGCTTGTTGTAACTATATTTCTAATAATAAATTTATAAAAAAAATTTATTATATGAGTTATATAAACATATTAAAGTGATACGTGAATATTCTTATGCAAAACCTTTTTTTTTTAAGTTACTCCTACTACAAAAGCGTTTTTTTCTTTCTCGTTTTCCTTTTAAGAACCAACAAATAATATTTTTGAACAGTATGATATGGTGCATGAATATTTTAGGGAGACTTTGCACATACATTTTTAGACTTTTTAAACATGGCAGTGATAACCGTTATAAGATTGTTTCCACTGTCTTTTGTTATTTAAAAAAATATAATTGATGTGAAATTAATTATAATGTATTACTCTTAATATGTTTTTTTCTATTTTAAAATTAGAAAATAGAGTAATAAAGAAAAAAATAGAAATATATAAAATAAATTTGTAAATACTTGATATTATAAAAATATATACAGAAATGTTGAGAATATTCTTTAATTTTTGTCAATGGATGATTTATTAAAAGAACTAAGTCCAACAACATGGCGAAACCCAAGACAATAAAGACAAAAGAGATAACCAAAACCCAAGAAAACATTAAAACGAAAAGGCCCAACAGATGGTCCAAATACAGAAACTTGTGGCCTTCAGCCAACAAGATCAAACCCGTCGAGGAAGTAACCAGGAACGTGATTTTCCATGTGGACGATCATCCGACGATCAATAAACACGGATCAAGATGAGGAGCCTCCTACTTTCTCCAAAGAGAAGAAACACGGCAGAGCTCCGCCTTCAGCGAAGAAGAAACGAAGAAACAACCGTTCAAAACATAACAACCTTCAGAGATTCAAGCCGATGAAATTAGACTGTCGGATCCATGCTACATGAAGGATAAAACAACCGCCTTCAGTCGATCTAATAAACTCCGATTAACCTGCATGAAGCATCTTACATCTTTAAAGATAAAAGTAAGCTTGAAGATATAACAACCCTAGACAAAGGGAGGAAAAGGTCGGAGAATCAGATCAAGAGGCGATTGAAACAAGCAAGAAAGAACGAAGATTGAGGATCCGGATAAACCCGGAGTAAAGCCGGCGTGAACAGTGCTACAGAAGCCACTGTAACCCGGAGTCAAAAGCCGGCGAAGCTGATACTGATGAAGCCATCGCTTCCCGAAGACCATAGCCCGACAATCGAGAGGTAAAGCCGGAACAAAAACCGGTAAATAAAAAACGAAACACATTCTCTCTTTTCTGTAAAAGATCTTAGAGAGGAAACAAAGATTGAGAGAGAAAGTATCGACCCAACCGAATACTAATATGGGCCTTATGTTGAGATTTGAGAATATTCTAAAGCGTGAAAAAGAAGCTAAAAACATAATGATATGAAACTGAAGACAAAAGCTTAGTTGCTTTGAAAGTTGTGATATGGAAAGCGAACTTTCACTTCAATGTCTTCTATGTCATTTTTCTCTTCATTTATATTATTCTTCTTTGTCAAAGTGACGGGAGTATAATCTTTACTTTTTAAAATACATCTCTATAGTTATAACTTATAACTGTTTTATGGTTCAAATTGATTGGTTTTAAATAAACCTCCCACATGTGCTCATAATTAACTAGTTCATTTTATTTAGTTTCAAAACACGCTAAGCATTCAATATATCATACTCCCTCTGTTCCTAAAAGATCCATATTCTATTTTTTTCACACATTTTAATAAAACACATTAAATTTGCATAATTTTTTGTGTTTATCTTCTTTCCACAGTTTTAAGCCAATAAAAAACCAATTAGTGCAATTAAGATTTTTGAAGTTTGCAATTAGTTAATAAAACTTGCATTGAAAATGTAAAAAATGAATCTCTTAGAAACAAATTTTTTTTCTAGAATATGTATCTTTAAGGAACGGAGGGAGTATGTGTTACTTGTACGAGTTTCTAAATTATACCAGCCTACAATGATGTTCAATTTTCGTAGCAATTTTCAAAATTCTGTTGTAGAAACTGTTGACACCTGCTGCAATTAAAATACACATAATTACGTATCAAACGATAGGTGACACGCCAGTCTAAAACAAAATAACATTATTATTTTTGTAGTATGTTAAAGCAATCAACATATACGTCATAACACTACAAACACAAAAAAAAATATTTTTCATATAAGAACACTACGAAAACAAGACACGATATGAAAATAACATTTCGTTTTTTGTAGTTATTTTAAATAAATCAATATAAATGTCACAAGACTCACAACACTACTAACTATAAACATTTATTCGTATTAATTAGAACACTGTGGATAGTACACGATATAGAACGAATCCAACTTATGCTTTTGTTTTGGAGTGGGTCAATATCATTCATACATGCTGAAGTAATTCCAAATCGTGTCACGACAGTAATGGGCCTGGGCCCTTTGCCGACAAAAATTTAGTAGGGACACGTAGAGGTGTCAATTCGGGCTGGCCCGGCCCGGCCCGGCCCAAACCCGCTAAGCCCGTAAATATTTGAGCCCGGCCCGGCCCGGCCCGAAAATTATTTGGGCCTAGAATTCAAAGCCCGGCCCGGCCTTTATAGGGCTATAGGGCTTTTCGGGTTTTTGTGGGCTTTTCAAAAAATAATTTGTCATTGCCACTTCCATCGTTTTAATACATGTGAATTTTCATTAAAAAAAAGAGTTTCATTAAAAAAAAATAAAAAATTTATAAAGTGAGTTTAAAATTTTCTTCTCTATCACAATTTTTTTATTTTTTCGTATGCTTTAAAAATATTTTACGCACAAACCAAATTTAATAAGATTTAAATAATCAATTATCAATTAAAACAAAAAATATAAGAGAACAAAATTTATGATAAACATGGTCAAACGTTTCATACTTTGTATTTTGAAAATAAAAACATGTTGTACATGAAAGAAGAAGGTACTTTTGTAAAATTTAAAATGTAACACTTGTAATGATGAAACAATAAAGTGCATTAACAACTTTTATATTTGCTTTATTAGAGTTTGGATAAAAATATTAAAATAATATATCAATACTAATAATAGTTTCAATTACAAGAAAAAAAGATAATATTTACGCTAAAATATAAATTTCGGGTTTTCGGGCCGGCCCTAGCCCAAACGGGCTTAAGCCCAAAATACCCAAAGCCCAAATGGGCTTAGCCCGAAAGACCTAATTTTTTTTGGGCTTATAAAGCGAAGCCCAAGCGCGGTAATTTTTAGGGCTGGGCGGGCTCGGGCTACGGACTTGGGCCCTAATTGACATGTCTAGGGACACGTGGGTATTCAGAATCCGAGATTCATTTATCCTACGTGGCCAGGCCGTGTATTACGGATACTGATATATATAAACTCGAGGGCATCTGCTTTCGAAAAAGAGAAAAAAAAATAAAAATTTGGATTTTGGAATTTTCCGGTGGAGTGAAAAGCTTCGGGCTTGGGTGCGTCGATTCTAGGGTTTGTTTTTGTTCTCTCCTTTCGCTTGATCGATCTCTATCGTTATCATCTGATCATCTTCCTCTCCGTCGCGTTTGGATGTTAGGGTTTCCTGCTATTTTATCCCCTTTTGTGATTTTCATTGATTTTTGGCGATTGTTGTGATCCCAGTTTGTTTTTTAGTTCGAGTCGCCGTATTGAGTATGCAGGATCATAAGCATTGAGCAGATTGATGTATTAAGCACGAACAATTCGTAGGAAGGTGGATTCGAAGTATGATTATTTAATTGCATCTGTTTGATTTGAGACTGAATCTGAGTCAAGTACGATCAAGAAAGTTTGAAACTTTGCTGATTTTTAATGACCAAACATTTATATTTCATTTCATTTTGTTTTTTTTTTGTTTTATAGTGTTTCTTTCATTCTCTTATGAAAGTGATTTGTTTTTAAGTTTCGCTGAGTGACACGTGTTTTTTCTTGACAGGGCTGAAGAGTTTGTTTTCTATAGTTGAAGTGTGATTGTACTCCGCGGCATAACATATTCAGGTTCGCTGGATGATGAGGATATGGACTCTGTATAGTATATTGATCTCCTCTGTGTGGACCTGACCAAGACAAGAAATCTTTCTGATTGGCTCCAGCTTTAGGCACGTGTCTCGAGTTGCAACGTAGATAGATGGAGGACGATGGAGAAATGGGGATGTTCTCCAAGAATCCAGTTGAAATGGTCGAGTCTCGCGGTGTAATGTTCTCTTGCTTTGTTGCTGCTCTTGTTGGTATTCTCACCATAGCCTACACTGCTTTCCAGTGGAGAAGGAATATCAACTTAAGCTGGACGAAAGCCATAGCCAGGTCGAAGAAGAATCCCAAGGCGCGGCATAAGACTCCTGTTGCTCCGCATAGCTGGGAGCTTCACTCTATATCTCGCGCCAAGAACTTGAACTGCTGTGTTTGCTTGAAGTCGATGTCGCCGTCGCAGACGATTGTAGCTTCTGAGACTTTTGTCCACAGGTGTACTATATGTGGAGCAGCAGCCCATTTTAGTTGCTCGTCAAGTGCTCCTAAAGATTGCAAATGCGTCTCCATGGTTGGGTATGAGCATGTGGTGCACCAGTGGGCGGTGCGGTGGACGGAAGGTGCTGATCAGACTGATGATTCTTCGTTTTGTAGCTACTGCGACGAGCCGTGTAGTAGCTCCTTTCTCGGGGGTTCGCCTATATGGTGCTGCTTGTGGTGTCAACGTCTTGTCCATGTCGATTGTCACAGTAATATGTCGAGTGAGACAGGGGACGTTTGCGATCTAGGCCCTCTTAGAAGGTTAATTTTGTGCCCTCTTTATGTTAAGGAGTTGACTCGGAATCCATCTGGAGGATTTTTGAGCACGATCACGCATGGTGCAAATGAACTTGCGTCTACTGTCCGTGCCAGTATCAGGAGTCAAAGTAAAAAATACAAGCAAGGTAATGAAACTTCAGTGGATTCGGGTAATAGTGGTAGCAATTGTGATGAATCGACGGAAAGCACAGCTGATACAGGTCCCGCCGTGTTGGAAAATACAAGCAGCGCTATGAATGGAGGTTCTTCTCACGGGGAAAGCGATAGCAATGGCAAGCTGGAGAAGAAGCCCAGTGTTAAAAGAAGCGGGTCTTTTGGCCAGAAAGATGAACATCAGGCACTAAGGTCGAAACTTAAGTATGAGCTAGCTGACTTGCCTTCAGATGCAAGACCGTTGTTGGTTTTCATTAACAAAAAGAGTGGTGCTCAGCGAGGTGATTCCCTTCGTCAGCGCCTTAATCTTCTTCTAAATCCTGTGCAGGTTTGTAAACTAGTCACACAGTTATATATCCGTGGAATTTGCCAATGCATTTTTTCTGGTTATTGTCTTCAAGTTTATTGATGGAGCCGTTTCGTGTAGGTCTGTGAATTGAGTTCAGCGCAGGGACCAGAAGTGGGACTTTTCCTCTTCAGGAAGGTTCCTCACTTTAGAGTTCTTGTTTGTGGTGGAGATGGCACTGCTGGTTGGGTACTGGATGCCATAGACAAACAGAATTTTGTATCTCCTCCTGCGGTTGCTATCCTGCCTGCTGGAACTGGGAATGATCTTGCCCGGGTATTGAACTGGGGTGGTGGTTTGGGATCTGTTGAGAGACAGGGAGGCTTATCTACAGTATTACAGAACATAGAGCATGCAGCAGTCACCGTCCTTGATCGTTGGAAAGTATCGATTCTAAATCAGCAAGGAAAGCAACTCCAGCCACCAAAATATATGAACAATTATATAGGTTAGTTAACCTATCTGATGTCAGTTGCAGACTCCTTTACTCTTGTTTGCAGCTTCGTTTTTTTTTGCAAAAACTCTTAGCAGGACTTCTTTGGGTTAAAACCATTTGCATTTGAATCTTTATAATTAAAATTGTAGAAGGATATAGTCTCTTGTTTAATAATTCCATGCTTGAGGTCTAGTTTGAACCATGGCCATTGTGTATTTTTGATCCTTATTTGACTGCTGTCCTGAAACCTGTAGCCTATAAATTTTGGCTTACGTTACAAATCTTAACAGGTGTTGGGTGTGATGCGAAGGTTGCCCTTGATATTCACAATCTACGGGAGGAGAATCCAGAGAGATTTTATAGCCAGGTGACGAAAGAAACCTGAATTGATGAAATTTTAATATAGCCTCAGGACTCCTTAGTCATACGATTTAACTGGCATTATTGTAGAGAAGCTGTACTGTTGATACTTAGTCTTTGAAACTGACATTTGAATGCTCTTTTATGTGCAGTTTATGAACAAAGTTCTATATGCTAGAGAAGGTGCAAGGAGTATAATGGACAGAACGTTCGAAGATTTCCCATGGCAAGTTCGTGTTGAGGTGGATGGTGTTGAAATCGAGGTTCCTGAGGTAAGTCACAGTAACTACGTCACAGAAAAAAAAACAAATGATAGTTAAGGCTGTAACTTCTCTGCTAAATCTCTGAAGGATGCTGAAGGAGTGCTTGTTGCAAACATCGGAAGTTACATGGGAGGTGTGGATTTGTGGCAGAATGAAGATGAAACATATGAAAACTTTGATCCGCAATCTATGCACGACAAGATAGTAGAGGTCGTGAGTATATCTGGAACATGGCACCTTGGCAAGCTTCAGGTATGATGATGATCATTTAACAGATTTTAGTTGCATTCTATCTTGTAAACCTAACATCAGTTGTTTGTCCCAACATAATCAGGTTGGGTTATCTCGTGCCAGAAGGTTAGCTCAAGGGCAATCGGTAAAGATACAACTCTGTGCGCCGTTGCCTGTGCAAATTGATGGAGAACCTTGGTTTCAACAACCGTGTACCTTAACCATATCGCACCATGGCCAGGTCTTTCACTCCACTAGTCCACTTCCCTTACTGAGGATTCTAGATCCAACGCGAGTTTGCAAACGTTTTAGCTCCATCTAAAAGCTCGAACCATTTACTGCGAAACTGATCTTTGTTTTTCTCATTTGCAACAGGCTTTCATGCTGAAGAGAGCTGCAGAGGAGCCACTGGGTCACGCAGCCGCTATAATCACAGATGTTCTAGAAAATGCAGAAACCAATGAAGTGATCAACGCTTCACAGAAACGAGCTCTGCTTCAAGAAATGGCCCTACGGCTAACCTGAAAAAGAAAATACAGAGACAAAAACCTGCTCTGTTCAGCAACCGATCAACCATCCTCTTGGGTAGTCACTGTCTAATAGAAGGGTGAAAAGTGTGTATTTACATGTCAAATCCGCTGAATTAAAAAGCGGGTTCTGTGTGGAAGTAGGAAAAAAAGAAAATGGAACTTGGGGTTCCAAGAGTTTTGGCTGTTTTCATAGTGTTGTGTCATAACTCATATGTGGAACTGATACAAAGCTTGTTAAATTATCAATCATCTTTTCTTATATTATTATTACAGTGTGGTCTTTTCATATATATTATATAATTGAGAAAGAATTGTGTATGTGTTTTTAGAGGAAGCCTGTTCTTACTTGGTGACCATTTTCTAGAAAAGCAATAATATTATTTGGTTCTTTATCTTGACTGCGTTTTGCTTCTTCTTGTGATTGTTTTCCACTAATATAGTATTGTGCTGAGTTTTTGTTAGGAGATAAACCATTAATACCAAGTGTTACATATATCAGATTATTTTGTTTATCTCCTGCCAGCAGTTGCTTGAGGAAGGGGTTTGATGATATAAAAAGAAACGAGGTTACTTGTAACAAACGCTTTTCTGAGTTTAACTGAATTGGAAGATGCAGCAATTTTAGTAATGAATAGGAAAGCTTTCTAGCCATTGATCCATTGCTTCAAGTTCTTCATATTCTTTATTAGATTCTCTGTTTTGTTTCTATTCGATTCTTGGCGGTTAGAGAACGCAATATTTGATATCCTGCGTGTTGTGACTGACCAAGCCAAGAATCTTGTGGGGGCTTCTGAATGGCTCCACCTTCAGGAACTCAGATAAATGTGGATAATCATCCCCTGGAACATCAAGAATCCAGTTGCAATGTTAATGTTCTCTTGCTTAGTTGCTGCCCTTGTTGGTATTTTCACCATAGCCTACACTGCTTTTCAATGGCGAAGAGCCTCAAAGAAAAGTCCAAACAAGACTCTCGTTGCTCCACATCGCTGGGAACTCCACTCTTCATCCCCTGCCAAGAACTTGAACTGCTGTGTATGCTTGAAGTCGACAATTGTAGCTTCTGAAAGTTCTATCCACAGGTGCAACATCTGTGGAGCAGCAGCCCATTTTAGTTGCTCCCCAAGTGCCCCTAAAGATTGCAAATGCGTCTCCATGGTTGGATATAAGCATGTGGTGCACCAGTGGACGGAAAATGCTGATCAGACAGATGACTCCTCGTTTTGTAGCTACTGTAACGAGTCATGTAGTAGCTCCTTTCTTGAGGGGTCTCCTATATGGTGCTGCTTGTGGTGCCAACGTCTTGTCCATGCCGACTGTCGCAGCAGTAATATGTCAAATGAAACAGGAGACGTTTGTGATCTTGGCCCTCTTAGAAGGCTAATTATGTGCCCTCTTTATGTTAAAGAGTTGACTCTGAATCCCTGTGGATGGCTTTTTAGCAGAATCAGGCATGGTGCAAATAAACTTAAGTATGAGCTAGCTGATTTGCCTTCAGATGCAAGACCGTTGTTGGTTTTCATTAACAGAAAGAGTGGTTCTCAACGAGGTGATTCCCTTCTTCAGCGCCTTAACCTTCTTCTAAATCCTGTGCAGGTACGAGTATGCTGCCTTGTAAATTGTGAACTTTTCCAATGCTTTTTTCTTACGTGTTAGAGCAGCTCTATCGGCCAGCTCTAGCATGAGTTTTCAACATTTAAAAATAATAATAACTAAATTTTGATATTTTTGTTAATAAAATTATTAACATGTTTGTTAGTTCATAACAGAAATAAAAAAATCTATTTGTTCAACCCGTTTTTACTTGATAAATATTTTGTATATTCGATGAAATAATTTGAAAAACCGAAAAATAGAAATTGTAAAAATTTCTACTTATTAATCATATGTTTGTTTTAAAAAATCAACTTTATTTTAAGTTTTTAAATATTAATTTAAAGATATTAAGATTTATATGAAATGTTTGTTTTCTAAGGGCATATATTCAGGAAATTTATGTAACATCAATTTAGAAAAGAATTACATTTAGTTTAAATATATATCAAATAAAACTTATTCTAGTATAATCACCAATGGTTAGAGTACTAAATGTTTAAATTAAATAAAAAGTATAGATTTCAAAGAAATTAGAATTATTATCATTTACAAAGTATGGAAAGATTAGTTATTATAAATATATGAAATATTTAGTTCTCTATTTTAAATAAATAATAATTATATTAGAATTAAATGCAATAGCATACTATTGTAATAAGTTGAAAATCAATGGCAAAATCCTAGTAGAGATTCTGCTTTAATAGTATAGATTAATAATATAGATAATTAAAGCTGGAGAGAACAAAACAAAGTTCTTATTTGAGAGTTTTTAAAAACTAATTATGATAGTAAAATCGTTTTTCTTTTTAGAAACTCAGAGGTTCTATCTGATAATGTTGCTCTTAATGTGTTCAAGTTTATTGATGGAGATGTTTGGTGCAGGTATGTGAATTGAGTTCAATGCAGGGACCAGAAGTGGGGCTATTCCTCTTCAGGAAGGTTCCTAACTTTAGAGTTGTTGTTTGTGGTGGAGATGGCACTGCTGGTTGGGTATTGAATTCCATAGAAAAACAGAGTTTTGTCTCTCCTCCTGCGGTTGCTATCCTGCCTGCTGGAACCGGGAATGATCTAGCCCGGGTATTGAACTGGGGTTGTGGTTTGGATTCTTTTGAGAGACAAGGAGGCTTATCTACAGTATTACAGAACATAGAACATGCTGAAGTCACTGTCCTTGATCGTTGGAAAGTATCAATACTGAATGAGCAAGGAAAGCAACTCCAGCCGCCAAAATATATGAACAACTATATAGGTCAGTAAGGAAAGCAACTCCAACTTCATTTGTTTTTAATCTATAAGATGGATTTAGCTTATTCGTTTAATATACTTCATGCTTGATAAGGTTTAGTTTTAACCATGCCCATTGTATATTTTAGATCCTTAAGTAGCCTATAAATTTTGGCTTACGGTGCAAATGTTAACAGGAGTTGGGTGTGATGCAAAGTTCTTCCTTAATATTCACAATCTACGGGAGGAGAATCCAGAGATGTTTTATAGCCAGGTAACAAAATAAACGTAACAAACGTGAATTAACAGCAAGAAAAAACAGAACTTAAGAGACCAAAATACGATTGAGGCATATACCCGTTTAGAGTTTATATATTGATTATGTGAATGAATAATTTACATATTTTAGATCCGTATTTACAATAGTCTCGAAACCTGATTTCATTGTTTTCCTCTAGGTCAAAACCCTTACAGCCATTTAAGTCACTTCTAGAATAACATCCTAAAACTGATGAGGCATTAATATACCCTCCGGACTCCTTAATCATATGATTTAAGTGGCATTATTGTAGAGAAGCTGTATTGTTAATACTTAATTAGGCTATGAAACTGACATTTGAAGGATCTTTAATATGCAGTTTATGAACGAAGTATTATTTGCTAGAAAAGGTGCAAGGAGTATAAGAGATAGAACGTTCGAAGATTTCCCATGGCAAGTTCGAGTTGAGGTGGATGGTGTTGACATTGAGGTTCCTGAGGTACGACATGATAGTTAACCCACCTAACAGATAACCACATGATAGTTAATGCTGTAACATTTCTGAAGGATGCTGAAGGAGTGCTTGTTGCAAACATCGGAAGTTACATGGGAGGTGTTGATTTATGGCATGATGAAGATGAAACGTATGAAAGCTTTGATCCGCAATCTATGAATGACAAGATAGTAGAAGTCGTGAGTATATCTGGAACATGGCACCTTGGTAAACTTCAGGTATGCATGATG